>NC_081798.1:8367399-8604899 GCF_963082965.1 Carassius carassius
TATATGCAGAGGGGACTGCTGCCATAACAAAAGAAAAACATCACTGCAGGCTTCAACCCAGCTGCATTTATGATTTAGGCAATTCAAAAATCTCCAAGATTATTTTAAATAATGATTCAATACATTTCAAACAACTGTTTAAAAAAAGAAACTTTAAATGTATATTTCAAGCTGTTGAGAAGATGCACTCCGACCGCACTGATGTCCCAGGGACACTCAGGTACAGCTGCGCAAGGTGGAGGTATTACTGCCAATTTTCCATCACAAAAGCTGGTGAGGCGAAAACGCGTCTTTACATTGACTTAACATTGAAATCATTCGCGCCAGACGCGTTTTGGTGTGAACGCAGCATAAGAGGTCGCTTTCGACGTCACTGGGTCTTATAGGCGCGTAAAATTGCTGGTATTTTCTGTCTAGCTTTTGCAAGGCATACTGCACTTTCGGAATTCTTTATTTTCTTTTTCTGCTTGTTTGTGAGTTTTGTTACATCTATATTTTTTATTGTTTAATTATTTTAAAATTAATAGTGTACATATTTGGTTAAAATCGATTCCCTATTTTCATTTTCAAAACTTTTTTTGGTTGGTCCGATCGATTGTGCAATCGATTTTCGAACTAAAAGTGACAGCCCTATGACCAAACAAGCATGTCTACATCAGTGGTTCTCAACCAGGGGGCCACGATCCTCTAGGGGAGAAGGGTTCTAAGCAAAATGACAAACAAAATGAGAAATCACTAAAATAAGCTAAAACAGATCTGATTTTTCAGATCTGGAAAAAACACCTTCACACAATTTGTACCCGATTTGTATTATTTTTTTTTTAACTGGATCCCTTCTATCATAATTAAGAGAGATCTATTATACAAGAAATGCATCAACTAGGCTATATGTAGCGGTTGACAGCACACCCTGGTTTTAATTCTGACCTGCACAGCATTCCAACCACTTCATTTAGCCTGTCCATCTGGAGAAGAGAGAGAGAGAGAGAGAGAGAGAGAGAGAGAGAGAGAGTGAGAGAGAGAGAGAGAGAGAGAGAGAGAGAGAGAGAGACTTACAAATGTCTGACATGTGAACTGACCATTTAACATATTCGAACCAAAATATCAAAGCCAGCTTGTGACACTTCTGGTCTCTTAACAGGACTGTTTGATCCAAGAAAAAAGATTGACAGGAATACAATCTCAGGCATTGTTACTCTGCTAAACATGCAGAACAGTCTACTAGGTATTTGGAAAACAACTATGAAAAGCACCCATAATAGCGTGAATACTTTTAATTCAAAACTCATGGTTGTGAGAACAACTGCATTTGCTGTAACCGTTCAACTGGCCACTGCCGGAGAACACAATCTGGCTCCTAACCACAGGTAATCTGTGGGGTCCCTGATATAAATGGTTTTCCAAATTTATCTGCCCCAACGTAAGTGATTATTAAGCAAAAAGACATTATAAAAAAAATGTATTCATTACAAAAAGAACACACAAAAATAAGACCAGGAATTAAATATTGACATTTTCTGCTAATTGACATATTGGTAAGCCCCCCCTTAAAACAATTAAACCAATTTAATATGAAGAGAGAGTGAAATGTAGACCTTTTGTTTATGTGTTTTTGCCCTACGTACACTGTACAAGACACAAGAACAGTCCGCTATTTAGGTTTGTATGGACTCACTAACTTTAACGTTAGCTAGTTTTAGCCAGAGATACCTTGCTAAAGCACAATGACATTAACGTTCTGCTTGAGCAGATGAAAATTGTAACTTAATGGGAGTATGACAACCAGAAAAAGCTAATTGGGCGTGGCTTCAGCAATCAGCTCCCGCCTTTTTGCCCATTTTCAATTATCCAGGAGCGACGTGTTGTGATGCACTGCCAAGATGGCGACGGGTGGCTCTGTCTATTTTAGTCTTCAAAAAGCACTTTGTAAATCTACGGGTGACGTCTCGGAAACTACACCCATGTTTTTATATAGTCCAAGGTTTCCCACACATTGATTTATTTGTGGCGGGCCGCCACAATATCAAAACTGACAGCCACAAATTAATTTTTCAAAAGTCTTTGACTTCATTGAATAAACATGAGCACTGTACGTTTCAAAATCAAAAACCGGTCCAGGGGTTTTTATATCACTGTATTTTAGAAGTGTTCCTGTTGTTCAAGTGGTAGAGCATTGCGTTTGCAGCGCAAGGTTGTGGGTTCGATTCCCAGGGAACACGTTAGGTAAAAACTGTTAGCCTGAATGCACGGTAAGTCGCTTTGGATGAAAGCGTCTGCTAAATGCATACATTTATATTATATTATTTATTTAAATTTAAGAAAGAAACTGACTATATTTAGAAAATTTTCTATTTAATTTTAATTTAATTTTGTATGTAATGCTTGATAAGGCAGCGTTTGTGAGCTCAGTGCTGCTTTGCGGCTATTATTGGAGAAACCTCCATCTCTCCTGCTCTTAAAGCGCCTCCTGTTGGCAGAAAATTTTATTTGCATATATATGTATACAACCCGAATTCCGGAAAAGTTGGGACGTTTTTTAAATTTTAATAAAATGAAAACTAAAGGGATTTCAAATCACATGAGCCAATATTTTATTCACAATAGAACATAGATAACGTAGCAAATGTTTAAACTGAGAAATTTTACACTTTTATCCACTTAATTAGCTCATTTAAAATTTAATGCCTGCTACAGGTCTCAAAAAAGTTGGCACGGGGGCAACAAATGGCTAAAAAAGCAAGCAGTTTTGAAAAGATTCAGCTGGGAGAACATCTAGTGATTAATTAAGTTAATTGATATCAGGTCTGTAACATGATTAGCTATAAAAGCTTTGTCTTAGAGAAGCAGAGTCTCTCAGAAGTAAAGATGGGCAGAGGCTCTCTAATCTGTGAAACACTGCGTAAAAAAATTGTGGAAAACTTTAAAAACAATGTTCCTCAACGTCAAATTGCAAAGGCTTTGCAAATCTCATCATCTACAGTGCATAACATCATCAAAAGATTCAGAGAAACTGGAGAAATCTCTGTGCGTAAGGGACAAGGCCGGAGACCTTTATTGGATGCCCGTGGTCTTCGTGCTCTCAGACGACACTGCATCACTCATCGGCATGATTGTGTCAATGACATTACTAAATGGGCCCAGGAATACTTTCAGAAACCACTGTCGGTAAACACAATCCGCGGTGCCATCAGCAGATGCCAACTAAAGCTCTATCATGCAAAAAGGAAGCCATATGTGAACATGGTCCAGAAGCACCGTCGTGTCCTGTGGGCCAAGGCTCATTTAAAATTGACTATTTCAAAGTGGAATAGTGTTTTATGGTCAGACGAGTCCAAATTTGACATTCTTGTTGGAAATCACGGACGCCATGTCCTCCGGGCTAAAGAGGAGGGAGACCTTCCAGCATGTTATCAGCGTTCAGTTCAAAAGCCAGCATCTCTGATGGTATGGGGGTGCATAAGTGCATACGGTATGGGCAGCTTGAATGTTTTGGAAGGCTCTGTGAATGCTGAAAGGTATATAAAGGTTTTAGAGCAACATATGCTTCCCTCCAAACAACGTCTATTTCAGGGAAGGCCTTGTTTATTTCAGCAGGACAATGCAAAACCACACGGTTACGGTTACGGGAAGTCGTGGCCTAATGGTTAGAGAGTCGGACTCCCAATCGAAAGGTTGTGAGTTCGAGTCCCGGGCCGGCAGGAATTGTGGGTGGGGGGAGTGCATGTACAGTTCTCTCTCCACCCTCAATACCATGACTTAGGTGCCCTTGAGCAAGGCATCGAACCCCCAACTGCTCCCCGGGCGCCGCAGCATAAATGGCTGCCCACTGCTCTGGGTGTGTGCTCACAGTGTGTGTGTTCACTGCTCTGTGTGTGTGCATTTTGGATGGGTTAAATGCAGAGCACAAATTCTGAGTATGGGTCACCATACTTGGCTGAATGTCACTTCATTTCATTTTTTTCACTTTTTTTCATACTGCAGCTATAACAACAGCATGGCTTCGTCGTAGAAGAGTCCGGGTGGTAACCTGGCCTGCCTGCAGTCCAGATCTTTCACCTATAGAGAACATTTGGCGCATCATTAAACGAAAAATACATCAAAGACGACCACGAACTCTTCAGCAGCTGGAAATCTATATAAGGCAAGAATGGGACCAAATTCCAACAGCAAAACTCCAGCAACTCATAGCCTCAATGCCCAGACGTCTTCAAACTGTTTTGAAAAGAAAAGGAGATGCTACACCATGGTAAACATGCCCCGTCCCAAATCAAAAAAAAAATCAAAATTGAAATGAGCTCATTTTGTGCATAAAATTGTAAACTTTCTCAGTTTAAACATTTGCTGTTATCTATGTTCTATTGTGAATAAAATATTGGCTCATGTGATTTGAAAGTCTTTTAGTTTTCATTTTATTAAAATTTAAAAAAACGTCCCAACTTTTCCGGAATTCGGGTTGTATATGGGGGCGGAGGAGTGCAGCACAAATAGAGTGTAAGGCTGTGGGAAACACTGTAGTCTATGGTCATCACTGAAACACTGCTGAACAAATCCCAGAGTCATTGTAAGTCACTTAATGTAGTTCAATGTTTTTAATGAAGGCACTGATGCAACATTATACAAGTTCCACTAATGGTCAAAACTGCTTCATAAGGGAGTCGGCTCTAGTGGTTGTCTACAAGTACAGTGGCATTTTAGCTGCTGATTGCTCATACAGAATGACCAAAACTGTCTTAAGGCAACGATAATGCAGATACTACAGAAAACATTCATAATCGTACAAAAATGCTATCATGGAAAAAAGATTGCCCATGATGCTTCATTGGATTTTTCAAGAACTAAGATATTCCATTTGTGATATCTCAGCAGTTTCCTCTCTCTTTAATGGCGATCAAGAAACATTGCCTGCTTGGCTCTGACATGTGACATGCAAGCCTGAAAGCTATGTTTTTCATTCCTCCATCTATTTGCCTTTCCCTTACTCTTCCGCTAGATTAACATGCCCTCTCTCAATGCAGAGCAAGTTCGAGACCACTACAGCTTGTGAAAATTATACCACCAGCAAAAACATGTCTAAACACATTGCAACATTGCCTAGGATTTGTCTTTGCAATCAATGTGGCTCAGTTCACGTCAACAGTTCTGCCAATAACTGGAATGTCATGTGTTCTTGTCTAAAACTATCCCCCCTCCCCCCATCTCTGCTCTCGCTTAACCCTCCCTGCCTTCCAGTTTTTCTCTGCTGAGCTTCTCCGAATTCAGCGTGTCTGTTTGGGCCCGAGATGGATGGATTCTTGACAATGTCTACAGATGTCACATTCAATGCTTGTAAGGCCCATTTTGCTCTGGAGGGAAAAACTATTCGAACATACAGCAATCTCTGTAGTGTTATCTTCACTGACTAGGCAGCTCCTGCTGAGGCTCCCTTTTATGCTACAAATTATTAGACAGCAACAGAGGCTTTTTAAACCAAATGTCAGCGGCTGAGAGACTCACAGACAGACACATACCCTTGTGACTTCTCTGTCTTTTGTTCCATTCAGCAGGCCTATCTATACAGAAATGCTTGAGTCTTGCTCTCAATGGACAACACCCAAAATGCAAACCCAGCACCACACACACACACACACATCTACAACTACAAAAAAGCCTCCCACTCTATAAGAAGTTTAAAACCTTGACAGCTTTGGATCAAAACACGATCATTTCCTCTGAGGATCATCTCTAATGTGGATGGTCCTACAAACGGTCAAGAATGAAAATTGTGTGTTAGAGCACTGACAATACAACCCCAGTGTATAACCTCAACATGAAAGCAGCAGCATATATGACTTCAGTAACTTATTAGATTCTTACCTTTTCGGAAGAAAATGTGAGTGGTATTTGATCAGTTTTCTCCAATCAAAACAGTACATATCACTAAGCACATATCTCCTGAACAAACCACAAGATTCAGAAAGATGTTGTCGTTTATTTTCCAAAAATTGTGGTTAATTATTTTTAACAACAGGGTCAACAGTCTGACTGGAAAGTTAACAGACTAAAGATTTTTCACTTCTATTTTTTCCAACTTTTCCAACTCATGAATTTATTTATGGAGCCACTCCAGTCTTCAGTGTCTTAACTCTGAGTAATGTCTGCCTTACTAAAAATCACGGCTATTCTTGAATGTACAGTGTAATATCGATGTAGAGATGTAACAGTATGAACATTTCTTATTATGATTATATTGACCGAAATTATCACGGTTATCAAATTTTAGAATTTTTAAGAGGCGCATTAAATATCGAATGTGATTTATCGTGCAGCCCTTCTCTGTGTTGTGCGCGTGAGACTGTTACTTACAACTGTGCTTTATGCTGGATGGCATTTATTTATCCTGAATGAGTTGTTAAAATCACGGTAATTGAATATGGTTTTTAATGATAATTGACATATGAAATGGTGGGGAATTTTGTCATGATTTATTGTCAAAGCAGTAATCATTCCTATATGAATGTCATTTCTTTGTATGTTTATAATAGCATGCACATTTTAAATAGTACTGCCTGACTTTAATTGAACGGGTGGCTTGATGTGATGGCTTAGCAACTGAAAAGTTTCACAATAGCGGTCAAAGAAAGTCTGGTCTGTTTTGATATGGTAAGGGCCCTCCACTTTGTCATGAGGATATGCACTCTAGTGGCGCCTGAGAGGGAGGAGGTCAACAGTTGACACATCTGATCTCGGTTGTCTCTCTCGCTCCGTCATGACTTGGGATTGAGCCGCAGGGAGCTTCCAAAAGACCTTAAGCTTGTTCAGTTGAAGGCCAGCTGCAGCCCATGAGCTCCCATCCATCTCAGGGTTTGTGTTTGACATCTATAGGGAAACTGGCTGATAGGAGCCTTGACCACAGAGACATACCCAATGTCAGCCAATGACCCTGTAGGAAATTCAATTCGAAGCAGTCCATCTTCTGGCAGACATTCTGTTCCACTGCATAAGATCAAACTCAGAGCTACATGAAACATGAATTGGAAAGGTTTTCACAAATTAGTGAAGAGGTTATAAATGCTTAGATGTCTGAAATAAACCATCTGGTTGAGAACAAGGCGCCTTTTCCCCTCAGAGATGCTCCCCTTGCACAAATGCATGTCACAAGATGCTAGCATATGCACATGTCTGACCACTTAGCAACTTCTGCACAAACACAGAACATTTGGGAACAATAATGGGGCTTTTTTTTTTAAATGGGGTAATGGAATTTCTTGTAAAGCTTCTTTTTTTCAGTGGTAATGAGGAATGAAAAAACAGAAATTCTTTTCCACTGCTAGGCGTATCTTACCACATTCTCCTATGCTGCTTGTCACACACAAAACCACTTTAACAGTAGGCCTTAAGAAACCGTGGAAAAAGTTGGGAAGGAGCACGCAATCTACAAAGGCTCCTTCTTCCTCTCCTCTCTGAGTCTTGGGACTCACATGGTCCTTACTACAGCCTGTCTTGAATACTGAGAGTTCTTGTGTGAAAAGCCAGCATGTGGGTTTCGGAAAATTGTGCATATTTGACCCATTTTACCCTCCCTGTGCAGTCCACAACCTCCACATTCACTACCAAACCATGAATATAATGGGCGTGTCACACTGAATGGAACAACATCACGACAGTTTCCACCCATGACAGAGCTAAGATGAATGCAAAACTTCCCGAATACCACAAGAGGAAAGTGGCTAATCATATGATATAAGAAAAAATGTGGAAAAGAAAAGAAAAAAAACATTCCATTCATTTGGAAAGAAAAAAAAAAACAGTTACTGTGAAGATTACCGGTCATCGATCTGTCAAACAATGAAGTTTCAAAGTAAAATTTATTCTGTAAACCATGAAAAGAACGATGCGTGTACACCACACCCTCATCCACTAATCAAACAAGCTAGTCCTCTGAAACATGATGTGGAAATTTACGTCACGGCCAGGCAGTGAGAAGGCATGACACAGTATTTTGCATCCATCATAAGACACAGCATGAGATCAAAAAAACAAAACAGTCTCACATAATTCTGGTTTTGATGACAGAGACAGATATCAAAGTTTTACACACCTGAGGCTGCTTTGTTAACGAGAGGCTAGGTGAGGACAGGCTTCTACTGCCATAAACAAGCTGCACTGGTCAGCAGGCGGCCTTTAGTTCGCACAGATCCCAACACTGTAACCCTGCAAAAGCGATCAGGGAGGGCCTCGATAGGAGGCAACATGCCCAAGAGTTTCCCACTTGGCACAACGCCCAGCAACTAAATTAGAACTGTGCCTCTGCCAGGCACCTCTAAGGCACAAACAACTACAAACAAATAAAGCATGGCAAAGAACACCACCACCAACAAAAATAATAAGAGTAAAACTCTGTAAACAACATTTTGTTATCTTGACATTGAGCAAAGATTTATAAAAAGCATATATGAAGCAAGGATAAGCATGTTTTTCTTATATCCACGACCACCCAGTCAGGTGGGGTCTTATCCTAATTTCCTAATCTTTAACCTGCGATCTGTTAAGTTACAATACAATTATCTTCTGCTTTATGGCTTCCGTTAGTGACTATACACCATTCTTTGGCTTCAGACAAATATCAAATAAGTGAATAATTTGAATAATGCACTATTATTTCCTTCAGAGACACTTCAGATGCACACTGTTCACCATGATGGGTTTTAATTGCTTCCTTTAAATTGGAATCGTTTTGAAAAGGAAAAAAACTGTTAAGTGCAACATGTCCAGGGCAAGTCTCTCATATAGGCTACATAAAATGATATGAGCATGTGCTGTAAAATAATGTTGTGGAAACTTTGTGGAATTGTGTTTAAGTGCATTGTTACGGGAAGAGTGCATCCATAATTCTGGGCCGAAACTGAAAATTCTGGATGCACCTGGCCGAAAACCAAAACTGCTTTGTAATGATTATTTAATATTTTATTAAATAATACAAAAGACATTTTATAAGACTTTTTAAATTTAACTCAATTTTAATGACACTGGATTTAAAAAAAAAAAAAAAACATACTTTTTACTGCAAGTAATACTTAAATTGGAAATATTTTTTATTAACATTAGTAATTATTAATCTTAGTTGATGTGAATTTCAAAATTTTCAAATTTATTATTTAAAAATCAACAGTTTGTGTTGTGCTTGTTAACAGTTAACAGTTAATGCACTCTAAATTAACATTAACAGGAAAGATTAATAAATTTTGTAATAAATGTTTAGTTCATGTTAGATAATGCTAACTAATGGAACCTTATTGTAAAGTGTTACCTAAATATCAATATGTTTTTATTCAGTTCCAATGCAACAGAATCAGATAGATAGATATATATATTTTTTTTTTTTTTTTTACGTATTATCAAAGTAATGTTTACTAATCCTACAAAGCTATTATTATCAGAGCATGTGAGCAGAGTGCCACAAGAGAGTAGCATCATTTTACCAACGTTGCCATGTTACAGCACTGTAGCGCTATTGCAGACAGGAACAAATACACAACAAAGGAATATCCTGTCGGCACGTTATTTGAGCGGAGTTTGCTTTTCCGGCGAGTTTTTAATAATTTAAAACAATTATTCAAATATTATTATGGTAAGAGCACATGTAACATTCTGGCATTCTGGTTAGCATGTAACTTGGTTTGATTTCCCCTGTATATTTGGATAATTTTGTACATATATTAAGTTGTTAATATGTTTATGTTGTATAAATTTATTATTAATCTCACATAAGATACATTTCTTTCAGTTAAATAAGCTTCTAACAAAGCACTTAAGTTACCAATGTACATTCAGCTCTTCAGCTTTAGTGCACGCAGCACAAACAGCAATGCACAACATCAATAACTATAATTGGGAATGTTATATACATAACATTATAAATAGAACACTACCATAACAAAAAGTTGTGAATTAATTTGGTTTATTTGCCATGTTTGAGTGCATATGGGAAGAGCCAAGAGTGCATCCGCAAAGGATTTACACATTCCGACTGGCACATAACTAAATTCAAGTTCACTTGTGCATTTGCATATTATTGTGCATATATATGTTGTAATATTACATTTATGATGATTAAATATGGTTTAAATAAAATAATTTCAGTATTGTCTGTGCGGAGGCTTTTCAGTTTAGTTTACATGTATTATGATGCTTTACACGCAAGTACCGTATTTTCCGGACTATAAGTAGCACTTTTTTTCACAGTTTGGCTGGTCCTGCGACTTAGTCAGGTGCAACTTATTTATTAAAATTTATTTGACATGAACCAAGAGAAATTAATCAAGAGAAAACATTACCTTCTACAACCGCGAGAGGGCACTCTATGTTGCTCAGTGCTCCTGTAGCCTACACTGAAAACAGAGCGCCCTCTCGCGACTGTAGACGGTAATGTTTTCTCTTGGTTCTTGGTGCTAAGTCCAGTTTATAGTCCAGTGCGACTTATATGTTTTTTTTCCTCGTCATTACGTATTTTTGGACTGATGCGACTTATACTTAGGTGCGACTTATAGTCCGAAAAATACAGTAATGCTGTCCAACGATTCGTTCACATAATTCATTATTTTATCTATTTATCTATTTTTTTTATCAATTATTTTTGATAAAGAAAGTTAGTAATAGGAGTTAGTAGTCTGTTGTACTGTTTGATTTTAATGTTTTAATGTTTGATATATGTTTTTTGGGACATGGCTTTTCATGGTACGGTTTTATAATAATCCTCTCAAAAATAAAAATTTGGATTTAGATTTATCAGCCAACATATTAATTACTACCTTTCAAATATAAAAAATAATTACAGTATCAGCCAAAATTTTCATATCACTGCATCCCTAATGAATACACCCTATAACATAACTCATCGCCAAGCTTTCATATTTCCCTTATGTTAACGTACAAGTCAAAGGCTATCTGTGAAGCATCAGGGGTCGCATGCCTGTAGTCAAGGACTGTTTATTCCAAAGACCCTCAATCGATTTGGTAATTGTGTTCCCTTACGCTTGTCTTTTAAAACATTTAAAGGTCAGAAACAGATTCCTCACCAAGACTGAATGGCTGATGAGGTACTTAAATCTCGAGGAATGGTGTTTGTGACAGTAGATAAGCCCATGCTTATCATTTCACTGTTTTCTGTTTGTTAGCAGCTTTGACGGCAACACAGCCCAGCACATAAAGTAATTCTCTCTCAATACAAGTGGAATTAAATATGGGGCAATAAAACTGAAGAACAAGTCATGACAGTTCTCACATTAAATTTGATGGGCCTCCAATTACAGACAGTATAAGTACACAAAGTGCCTTTGGCTTCTTTAGTTGCCCTTGAAGAGTATTACCTCTGAGGCTCTTGCACATTGTGGCTGTTAGCACAGATGGCCATATCACGAACTTGCCTACCACTGACTAATACCCCAATTCAATAAGGACATTCTCTTCCTTAAATATAGCACAAGTGGGAACATGATGCATTTCAAAACGACATGCTGAATGCAATCTCTGTAAGCTGCCTGGTTGAGAATATTCTCTACAAGACGTTGTCACTGTTGTCATATTTTTTTTTTCTTCATTCGATCTTCCACCAAGGCTCAAGTTATTGACCATGCCACCCACCATGGCCAACAGTACAAGGCCAGCAGTGGAGGTTGAACGTGGGACCTGTTGATTGACTCTAACAGTTGCACGGGGAGACATCAGTGATCGTTATGTAACTGCCATTGCTGCGTGGGCTGCAGGAGCAGCGCTATCATTCTGATAAAGAATTGAGCTCATTGAGTTAAGGCCAGTTTCTCTCTGTGAATTATAAGATACAGCACCAGTATAACAGAATATTATAAAAATATGCATTTGACCTAACAATGTTAAAGTATGTAATGCCTTCGAAGGAGTGTAAATTAGGTAGTGGGCAGTTGTGGCCTAATGGATAGAGAGACAGACTTGTAACCCGGAGGTCGTGGGTCTGAGTCTCAGGTCCAGCAGAAATTGTCGGTGTGGGGAGTGAATAACCAGCGCCTTCAACACCATGACTGAGGTGAGACCCTTGAGCAAGGCTCCCCAGGTGCTGCAGCATTGGCTGCCCACTCCTCCAGGTGTGTGTTCAAGGTCTGTGTGTTCACACTACAGTGTGTGTGCACTTGGATGGGTTAAATACAGAGCACAAATTCTGAGTATTGGTCAAAACACTTGGCCACACGTCACATCCCTTTCACTAAAAGCCTGACAATCCCACACAGTACAACAGCAAGCATTTTACATCAGGATGTAGCATACAGGCCAATATATGAACAATCAAATTCAAGGACCAGAAATAACTTCTGCGTAAATGCAGTGGACACTGTTTGTTTTTCCGGTGCAGGAACGGAGTTTCACAAGTGTGTTTGTTGACGAATGTTTTATAAAACAAGGCCTAGTTAGATGCTGTATTTGCACATCGTTTGATACTGAAAGATGGAGTGGTCCCAGATATAAAAAATCCCAGTCATGATTCAGAACTGCAGATGGTAAGTGAAACGGCATCAAATGTCTGTTTTGTTGGCAATCAGAGCTCAAGTGCTCGTCAATCTTTAGCTCCGCCCATGGCACGCCTCCAGGAGCTCGGCTGTTTCTGGAGAGAATCGTAAAGCTGTATCTTTCTTTTATAAATATGATTAAACTGAAGACTTTTTGGAGATACGAAAGGATGCAGTACTACATTGGTACTCAAGATTAGCATGAGATTGGGTGAAACTGTGCGTGTTAAATGCCCTTTAAACGTAAAAGTTTTTTTAGCATGATAATAAAATTATATGAACTGATATTAAAATAATTTATTGTGATAATTTTGGGGGGAATATTGCCTAGCACTAATTATCAATGATGAAAATAGTTGTGCTGCTGAATTTTTTTGTGGAAATAGTGATACATTTCTTTCGGGATTTTTAATGAACAGAAAATTAAAAAAGAACGGCATTTATTTGATTTTTATTTTTTGTAAAAATACATTCAATTGATCAAAGTGACAGTAAAGACATTTCTTTAACTGCCATGTCTGATAATGTTGAATATATCCTTTCTGAATAAAATTAAGTTAATTGAAAAAAGACCAATCCCAAACATTAACATGCAATGTGTGTCTACATTTTCTTATTGGGGAGATTCAAGAGATTTTGCAAAACTTTCAAGGTGATGCTGCATCCACTTTGCTATGTAATGCAGTACCTACCCAAGCAGCCAATTTGTTGCACTGTGATTACATGCAGAGCATAAGCAGAGTCTGGAAACTCATCCTCTATGGAAACCCACATAGGTACACGGTAATGGTATCTGTCATGTACACAAACACACACTTAAGGACACACACTCTCTTCGCTTACTAGCTAATGTTGATGCAACTGCAAACACAGTTAAAGACTGTTGAATCACCAGCAATCATGCATCATCGTACACACAAACACACCCCTAGTATTGCATTTAACATCACACAGAAGTGGGAGGGTGAATGATAAATAGAAACAGAAAAGAAGACAGACAGCAAGAGAATAATGCAGTTAGTAAATGAAGGCAAGAGCAAAAAAGAGATGAAAAAGTAAGAGAAGACATCTTTAGACTACAACTAGTTTGACAGTGGGTGATTTGGCAGGGGGGCAGAAATCATCCTTCACTAGCTACCAGTGATAACAACACAAATGTTGAGTCTCGCTGTGATTGGAACATACAAATAAAAAAGCATGTTTGTTTTTCCAGACAAACAAGTATGAGCATCTGTTACAGGGAGGTCCTTCTCTTTATCTCAGTCAGCAGAGATCTTTCTACTGCCACTGCATGCTGGGCAACCTCACATCCACATGCATACACGCTCCACTAAACCCAACTGCTAATGCAAGATTATTTATGCATTTATTTGCGCAATCACTATTTCATCCAAGCTGAGCCAAAGTGAATCACGGCATCGATGCAAGGCTCGTTGGTCGCACTGTTCTGCCATCAAACCAGAGCATGCACGCCACACTGTTTGACAGGAGAGGAAAACAACATGCAGATGCCAAGAATCACCTGACCTCTGTAATCATTACACTGCCACACTTAACCCTGGTACAAATGTTCTCCTATTAAGCAGTGCTAATGTCCTAAATACAAGCAAACTACAGGGAAAACAAAGCAAATCTTTGTAACGTACTGCTGCTGGCAGGGAATGAAAAGCAGCATGCATGAAACCACTTTTTTTGACACAAGATGATGTTAATGTGTAATAGAAGGGCAATTGAGTATCTCCACTAATTGTACAGAAATGGAAAAAAACACTGGTTCTTTATTCCTCTGCCTAAGATATATTACTGCATATATTTTCATTTAAAGTCTCATTGGCTGCCTTTTTTACATAAAAGTTAATGCGTCAATCTCACAAAATCTTTTAAGAAAATGAACTATACATCATATTTCAACAATATTAAGTTGCTTAAAGAACTATAAACAAAACAGCGTCATTTATGCATGCATTGTTAAATAAATAAAAAGGGCGGAAAACCAGTCACACAGAATACATTTTTTCATTTAAAAACATGAGATGCAGTGGGATGGGGAATAAACCCAACATAAAGTCTTGAGATATTTTAAGAAAATTAAATACATTCATTTTACATGTCTTCTTCTGCGAGACGCGAGTCCAACGGTGTCCCTCTAGAAAATGCATGAAATAAGTGTTCTGTGTGAAGGGCTTGGTTTCATTTTTGATGTAAACAAGATCTTCTTGTTGATGTTCTCTCTTTGATGTTTTTTTTTTTTGTAGTGGCTTCAACTGGATAGGCTAACATAACCTTATAATGCAATGCCACATACATCGTCATCGCATCTCGTGCGCCACTGATAAAGATAGAGTATACTTCGGCCGTCCGCACACTGTCTGCATTATGTCCTTTTCGTCATCCGCATGCGGGCATTTTCACGAGGTGAAAGATGAGACGGCAGATACTGCGTGTCGAGATCGTCCTCCTTTGAAAGTTGTGTAGACACGGCTGTGTGCGCTGCGAGATGGAATGGAACACGGACTGTGAAGTACCGGGGCTCATAAGGCAGCTTCCTTAATTCACACCTAAAATTCGGATGCAACGTTTTTGCATTCGAATGTGGATTTTTATTTTAAATTCGACAAACTATTTTTTTGACAGCCCTAGAAAATCGCCTATGCGATTTGTTGTTGTTGAAATTTAATCGTAAACACAGCCACCTTGAAGCCTGCAGTAAATGTTTTGCATTATGGTAGTCCACTCTGTTTATTGTTTTTCGAAAATGTTGCACTACTGTTTGTCATTGTGCACGTAACTTCACGCCAATAAATCATCAGAAATATTGGTCTTTACCAATATATTGAATCTTTTACATTCCTCCTGCCTGTTGTCCGTGGATTTACCTATATTTGGTGTTATTTGCCGTATAAAACTTATTTGGACATGCAAAATCGATTTTACAATCGATTGAATGAACACTTGTCACTCAAATCAAAAAGGATTTTTTTCACAAAAGTGACAACCCAAGAAAGCGAAGTAAACTGTCTCTCATTTGTAGGTTGCATTGCCGCGTAGCAGTGGATGCAAGTAAAACAGTACCTCTTTTTTTTCTTCTCACCTGAAATTCATGCAATAAACATGTTTTTGACAAAGATTTAAATTTGTTTGTGGTCTATATAGCCTGCATCAAAATGAGGTTTGCAATGATGCGCTCGAAGGCACGGGTTGAAGACCCAGTCAGTGACGTCACGATATGCTAATTTGTTTAAATTCATACCCACGTCATCACCATCACAAAAATTTACTTTTTTTTTTTTTTTACATTGAAACTTGAAAAAATATATACCGACCCTTTTTTTTTTTTTTTTTTACCGTTACTGCAAACCAAAATATTTTTAAGGATGGCCTTAGTAAACAATGATCGAACGATCCAATCAACTCCCAGTGGACTAAATCAAGCCTGCCATAAATTTTTTTAGCATTCAAAAAGCTGTTTTACTTAGATATACAGCACAAAATGGAAGATGATCACAACATCCAACTTTAAAGCACCCCATGCTATTCTCATTACCATATTGCCTAAATGTATGCTGATTTACAAAAATACAAAAAATCTAGTAATGAGAACTCAAAATAATGTGAATTACAAAACGTTTAAACATTCAATGCTAATTAGAGTTTGAGGGGCAGGAGTAATTATTTGTAATTAAACAATGTAAAAATAGACTTGATTTCCTTTTAGACAAATTGCAAAATACAACTCATTCCTTCAGCTTCATCCATGAAATGTTACCAGAGCATGTTTTGAAATTTCACCATTATGCGACAGCATGCAGAAGCTTTAACTCCTACTAACGAAGGCCTTATTTTCCATTTTAGCCCAATTCAACAGGTACATCCCCCACACTGTTTCATGCTAAACAATCCCCCACAGCTCATTAAGTGCCTCTAGTCGTGTTTTCGGCACAACAGTCTGAGCTAGTAGATACAGCTTTCCCATTTATTTAGTCACAACTGGGAGACCAGAGTCACTGTATAGGCTGATGTTACCACCAGCGCCCATGATCACATCTGAGGAGGGAGGCTGAACAATACAATTCTCCCCTAATTAGAGGGAACAGATGCTCTGCAGGGTAAACACAGCTTGATATGCACAACAATAAATTGCATCAGTCGGCTAGAGTAACCACTAGAGAAGAAAACTTCTCGATAGCTCCAAACACCCCCACCCTACAGGTTATGTAAAGTTTAAAGCATGCACAAGCAAGCACACCCACATACATGAATGCATACACAAGTGTTATTGTTCAGTAGTGATATCTGCTTACTGAGGTCTTCAAGAAGGTTCTTCGCAATACTAATAAACTCCCCTGAAACATGAGCGGTATTTGTGCAAACACACACTACGCTCCACATTTAAACACGCAGAGTCTAGGTTCCTGTTTGCAGATCTATCACATAACACAGTGATCTCTGTGAGTTTCAATCACTCTCATTTGGTTAACAACAGTCTTTTAGCCTTGGGATGGATTCTCCTGGATTACAGTGGATCTGCAGGGACAAGCTTAAATGTGATCACAGCATATTTCATAATGACTGACCTTTCTCTTCTGATTATTTTGTGGGCATACTAAACATCTCATAAATTTCCAAAAAAAAAAAATCATAATCACACAAACAGAAGATTAGCTTGTGAACATCCCCTGTGGGCCGTAAAACAAAAAGGTGGCATTCCAGTTTCCACACTTTGGAACTTTATGAATGTGACAATGTAAACAAACTAACTGCTATGATTTGTGTCAAAGGACTATCAGCATTCCAAAAACATCTAGATAACACTGGAAACACTTTGAAAAGGAAAATACAGTGAACTGCAATGTGCAGGGCAAGTCTGTCATATTATAATGCGATGTGACGTGACATACAGCCAAGTATGGTGACCCATACTCAGAATTTGTGATCTGCATTTAACCCATACAAAGTGCACACTCACAGCAGTGAACACACACACACACACACACACACACACACACACCGTGAACACACACCTGGGGCAGTGGGCAGCCATTCATGCTACGGCGCGGGAGCAGTTAGGGGTTCAGTGCCTTGCACAAGGGCACCTAAGTCCATCCTTAAAAATATTTTGGTTTGCAGTAACAGTAATTTAAAAAAAAAAAACAGGTCGGTAGGTTGGTCTATTTTTTTTTTCAAGTTTCAATATAAAAAAAGGAACATTTTGGTGATGGTGATGACGTAGGTATCAATTTAAACAAAGTAGCATATCGTGACGTCACTGACTGGGTCTTCAACCCGTGCCTTTGGGCGCATAATTGCAAACCTCATTTTGATGCAGGCTATATAGACCACAAACAAATTAAAATCTTTGTCAAAAACGTTTATTGACTGAGTTTCAGGTGAAAAGGGAAAAAAATGAGGTACTGTTTTACTTGCATCCACCAGGTATCAATGCAACCTACAAATGAGAGACCGTTTACTTTGCTTTCTTGGGTTGTCACTTTTGTGAAAAAAAATCCTGTTTGATTTGAGTGACAAGTGTTCATTGAACCGATTGTAAAATCGATTTTGCATGTCTAAAGTTCTATACGGCAAATAACACCAAATATAGGTAAATCCACGGACGACAGGCAGGGCGAATGTAAAGACCAATATTTCTGATGATTTATTGGCATGACGTTACGTGCACAGTGACAAACAGAAGTGCAACATTTTCGAAAAACAATAAGCAGAGTGGACTGCCATAATGCAAAACATTTACTGCAGGCTTCAACATGGCTGTGTTTACGATTATAAATGTCAACAACAATAAAAAAAAAACGCATAGGCGATTCTAGGGCTGTCAAAAAAAAAAATTCGTCGAATTTAAAATAAAAATCCATATTGGAATGCAAAAACGTTGCATTCGAATTTTAGGTGTGCATTAAGGAAGCTGCCTTATGAGCCCCGGTACTTCACAGTCCGTGTTCCATTCCATCTCGCCGCGCGCACAGCCGTGTCTACACAACTTTCAAAGGCAGACAAGCTCGACAAGCAGTAGCTGCTGTCTCATCTTAAACCTTGTGTACGCGCACCGTCCGCGCGGTGTCAAAAAATGCCCGCACGCGGATGATGAAAAGGACATAATGCAGACAGTGTGCGGACGGCCGAAGTATACTTGATCTTTATCAGTGGCGCACGAGATGCGATGACGAAGTATGTGGCATTGCATTATAAGGTTATGTTAGCCTATCCAGTTGAAGCCACTAAAAAAAAAAAAGAGAGAGAGAAAGAGAACATCAATGTGGAGAAGATCTTGTTTACATCAAAACTAAAACCAAGCTGTTCACACAGAACGCACATTTCGCGCATTTTCTAGAGGACTTGCGTCTCGCACAAGAGAGTTGCATGTTTAGAAAGAAATGTAAAATTAATGTTTTTAATTTAATTTTCTAAAAATATCTCGAGACTTTATGTTGGGTTTTTGTTCCCCATCCCACTGCATCTCATGTTTTGAAATGGAAAAAAAATTATTCTGTGTGACTGGGTTAACGCCCTTTTTATTTATTTAACAATGCATGCATACATGACGCGGTTTTGTTTATAGTTCTTTAAGCAACTTAATATTTAAAATTATTTTTATGAAGCAATTATTATTATTATGTTGTTTTTCACAGTCATGTATTCTAATGCTTTGAATAAACGTGCAGTAATATTTTGCTCGATGCGCTATCTTGAGGCCTCAGAAGAGAAGCAAAAAGCTTTTCTTCACCCTAACTGAAATTATGCATTTTATATATAATTTGAATTTTGATCGTATTTAAGTAAAAAATTCGAATTTAGTTTTTCAGCTATTTTGACAGCCCTAGGTGATTCTAGACCGAATCTGTATCTGCATGCATGACTGACTGAATACCGGCAGAATTCACATTTCTGTTGTAAAAAGAAAAACATTGTGCAGAAGTATTATTTGCTGTTATTCGTGTGTGTCCGAAACTGCAGTTGCTGTGTGACAGTGTTCCAAAAAAGAAGGTCCGAGAGAAGGTCGTTAAAATCTATTTTCGTTTTCGAGACTAGTGTTGGTTGGTCCAATTGATTCGTGCAATAGATTTTTGAACATAAAGTGACAGTCGACACGGTCACGGTTTTAGACTAGACGGGAGAAGGGATGGGAAAAGATCTGGGCACAGTTTTTCCAGAACTTCGTGCCAAATTAAAGCGGTGTCGAGCTGTTTTAATGCATTTTTTAGATGTATTATGGTGCCCGAACCTGTATGACTTTGAACAGTGACCGCGAACATTTTGTTTACTGCAGCCTCTTACAGTGAATGGGAGACGAAGCGAACGCACAATCCATAGTGTGACATCCGTTAACCAATAGTGTAAACATAGATGAAGTCACAAGGTTTTTTTTAATTAAGGAAGATAGCCTTCATTTGTATGTAGGCCCAGGAAATTTATATATTTACAATACTTACTTAAATATAATTAATATTATTTTCTTGCTTTTGTATTAGTTGTTTGAAGAGTAAAAAAAAACTGGTCGGTCTTAACGCAAATTTACAATCGGCAAGTCGGTCGGACTAAAAGCAAAAAAAAAATAAAAAATTGAGTCGGTCGTAAATTGACAGGGTCGGTCGGGTTACGGCAAACAAAAATATTTTTAAGGATGGCCTAATTTGTGGTATTGCCGCCCCGAATACTCTCTAATAGGGCTGTTCAAAAAATCTAATGCGATTTTCACGCACATCTCATCAGTAAAGACGCTCCTGTAATTAGAAGTATATCTCAAGCACGTGCGTTCAGATCAGGGTTGCCAGGTTTTCACAACAAATCCTTCCCGGTTGCTTCTCAAAACTAGTCCAAAACTAGCCCAATAGCATTTCCATGAGGTTCCCCGATAAAATTTGCTTCCCGGGGTTAAAATATAAAATTTTTGGAAGGGTTGCCTTGGTAAAATTCGCATTTTAGGGGCTAAATATCACGTATTTGGTAGTGGGGTTGCTTCAAACCGCGGACATGAAAAACAATCTGCGACTCCAATACAAATAACGTGATATTTAGCCCCTAAAATGCGAATTTTTACCAAGGCAACCCTGCTAAAAAATTTATATTTTAACCCCGGGAAGCAATTTTTAATCGGGGAACCACCTCGAAGCGCGATTGGGCTAGTTTTGGACTAGTTTTGAGAAGCAACTGGGCAGGATTTGTTGTAAAAACATGGCAACCCTGATACGAACGCACGTGCTGGGGATATACTTCTAATTACAGGAGTGCTTTACTGGTGAGATGTGCATGAAAATCGCATTCGATTTTTTGCACAGCCCTACTCTCTAACCACTAGGCCACGACTTCCCCAAATGCATGGACGCTTTTCCTCATGGCCTGCAGCGAACAGCGTAGTCGGCAGGATGAGATCATTAGCTACTGTAAAATAATGTAACAGAATATTTGTTCACCCGTGTTTTAGCACGTTGTTAAGAGAAGAGCGCATCCACAATGGATCCACACAACTAGCACAGTTAAGTTTGCTTGTGCATTCACAGTCTTTTGTGCAAATGTACGTTGTAATATTGTGTTTATGCATATAAATCAGATTTTTCTCATATAGAATGCGTTTGGTTAAGCTATGAGGGTTAATAGAGTGCTTCAGTTTGCTGGTGATCATCTTTAGCTCAGCGCATGCAGCTCAAACAGCATCTTACAACATTAATAACTATGATTGAGATTTTCACATATTATATATATATATAAAACATTATAATGAGAACACTATCATAATAAAACGATATTAATTATTTGGGTTTGGTTTCCGTGTTTCAGCGCGTTGTTACGGGAAGAGCCAAGAGCGCAACTGAAGTTACACATTCTGATAAGCACGTAACTTAGTTCGAATTCAAGTGTGCATTTGGTCTTTTTGTACATATATAAGTTGTAGAAGTACGTCGTATATATATATATATATATATATATATATATATATATTTTTTTTTTTTTACACGTTAAGTAATGTTGTCCTGTAACCTGTTTCCATTATTTAAGCATTATTTTATTTATTTGTAAGGCTGCTTTATGTTTGATTTATGTTGAAGTGTTTAATGCCGTTTAATGGTGAGACTTTTTTGGTAATCAGGCTCTCAAAAATTATGTAAAAATGTGGATTTAGATTTATCGGCCAACATATCGGTTTATCGGCTTTCATAGTTGAGGAATTATCGGCAAAATTTTTAAATCGGTGCCATCCCTATCCCTAAGTCGTCAAGAGGCCCTCAAGATGACTATTTACACAAAATATTCAACATCAGCTTCAAAATTGGATCTTTGTCATAATGGCAGCCTCACATTGTATGGGAAAACATACAATGGAAGTCAGTACTGACGTTCTGCTAACCCTTCATTTAGAGGTGAATTATTTAATACTAAAACCTGATGTTATAAGGGGGGATTATACAGTTTTTGACATTGTAAAGCTTATTTCTTCAAGCTTCTAGACGTTGTCACGACTACTACATTCGCCGCTATATCACCCCCTTTAGGCTGCTGAGGCTAACAAACACAAGACACCTGAAGGTGACGGAGAGCTTCAAACCGTTGATATCGCACATGAATCTTTATTTAACATTCATACTTTAGCATAATACAAACCAGTAAGCTTATGTGCCTCGTGTTTCTCTCTTTCTGACACAACTGGGCATGTTTTGCTCTCCACACAGGACAGAGAATCGAAACAAATTGCAGGGTTTCCCCTTCGACGCAATAGCGCGAGGACACACCCGGAAAGGCGCGAGAAGCGCGGTGGACGTTACCCAAGGGGATGACGTCAAAGGGATCGACTGATTACCTCTTTATCAATCAGCAAGAGAGCCTCTTTACTCTTCACATTAAATGTACCCGTTTATTTCTGCCCATTAAAACCCCCTATTAAGCAGTAGTGCAAAACGTGTACATCTCAACGTTATGTGATTGCGCTGACAGGCATGATGAAATGGCACAAAAATACGGCAATACATGCATGAATAACGATATAAAAAACTATATTGTAGCGTTTACGTGAAACAGGCAGTTATAATACGGCACTGGAATACCAAAAAAAGCATAGTCAACTAACAGTTAGTGTAATGTCTATAACCGATTAAATCGCTCACTGAACAGCTGTGCAGAAATGATTACTTGCAACAGGCAAAAACTATTCTCGTGAGAAAACACGGAGTGGCTCTGGGCAACGTTTACAAGAGGGATCATGCACGCACACACATGTGGACAGGAAAATCAAAGTGAAGGAAATTAATAGAATAAAACAGGAAAAATAAAAAACCTACCTTGGGGCTGAAGGTTTGTCAGAAAGAGTGAAAGCCGCACATGGGACGTTTCTCCTCATTCACTGCATCGAGAAACAAGCCCTGCTCCTCAAAAACAAGCCTTCTCCTGAAAAACTCCCAATGAAGACAGACGAAAAGGGTCTCTAAGTAAACGCTTGCACGGATAGGCAATGTCTTTCTTTGCTTGCAAACCGTGGTTGTTTACTCTGCATCTGGAAACTAAATTTAGAATTGGTGCCAGTCAACCAGCAGGATGGAATTAGACACTTTTCCTACTTGTAAAATGTGACCTCCGCGTTTAGGCTAAAAACATGTAAAGTTATAAACTTCTTATATCACGCCTCTCAGAAGTAAGAAGCCCGTCTGCTCGGGCGCAATCCAACAGCCTATTCTCGTCCAGAGAGAAGAGGAAATAATCACAAGAGGGATTGAGGTATGTTCCGCTTTGGTTACGGAACGCAAACGCAACAGATCAAAGTTTTGTTTGGTTTTCAGTCTTGTTTTCTACGCGTTAACTGCTCTATATTTTTAATCCCAGTTTCATCGCTGGGAAAAGTGCGGATAAACGCAACCTTTCACCGCGCAACGAAAAAGACGGTTTAAATCACTGGTTGTCGTGGCTGGAAATCGAAAGAGGGAAGATCGAGAGAGTCAGTCTGAGGGTTGGAAGAGCTGTGGCGAAGAGGGAGGGACTTGTGTGGGATCAGTCATTTAAGGTGGATCATAAGGAAAATTGAAGCAAATGAATGGTCAGATCCTGGGATTCACAACACCTCGAGTTGCTAGACGGTAAATTGTAAAGCGAGATATTTAACTGTGGACGCAGTGGTTCGACACTGTGTGGAGCAGGGATATTTTTACACGATATAAATATTTACATATGGTTGGAAAAGACCCCGATTTTAGTCATAAAGCCAGTGGTGTAGCTAAATAGAGCTCTTTAACTAGTAGTCTTTGAAATCAAAAGAGATTTAGCATTTCTGGTGAGAGAGATTTAACATTTCTGGTGGGGACTTTTTTAGCCTTTTTATTTTTATAGGCTACTATTCTGATTTTTACAGCAGTTTTGAGTTTATTAATAAAACAGTTTTGTGCTTGACCCTACAGTACTTAATAACACTTTCTTTGTTCTACATAAATTACCAGTTCAAATTTAAAGCTGTAGACCTAATTATTGAAAATAAAATAAATTATATAAATTTTATATATAAATTATATATAAGTTGCTAACAAGTCTCAACAGAACGACTTTAACTACAAGTATGTGTGTTCACCAGTTTGAGAAGTCAGAGGACAGTTGTAGTTCATATATAGCAACACTGCGGCTTCAAAATTCACATCACTTCAGTCCAGTAGACGGTGGAAATGCATCTTAAGTTGGTGTCAATTAACTCTAAATGCAAAAGAAGAATGACAGAAATCTAATTTTGAATTTTAGTATGAAAAATCAGAAATACCTATGTTTGGCAGATGCTCAAAATACATATTTCAAAATGAGAATGGGAGGTAAGCTATTTTAAACTTTATTACATTTCACATCTCTTTTGTGACTAATGTAAGGGCATGATAACTGAGAATTGTAACATGATACTATAGAACAGTAGTCAAATTGGCCTACATACAGTAGGTGAACAAACAGCATTTTTATTCTATGCAAACATGCGATCTTGTCATTGTTTTGAAATTCCTGGCTTCCTCACTGAACCAGTAACCCAAAAGTGGCCCATTCCTATTTAATAGCCATGGTTACATACAGTATATTTCTCTCATTATTGCATACTCTTAAAATGGTGACTGTCATGGCTAGAGAGTTTGTCTGGGTTGTGTGTTCGAGTCTCGGGCCGGCAATACCACGACTTAGGTGCCCTTGAGCAAGGCACTGAACCACTAACTGCTCCCCGCACTTTGCAGCATAAATGGCTGCCCACTGCTCCGGGTGTGTGTTCAAAATCTTTGTTTTCACTGCTGTGTGTGTGCACTTTGGATGGGTTAAATGCAGAGCATGTATTCTGAGTATGGGCCACTATACTTGGCTGTGTCACGTCACTTTCAGTTTCATAGATGTTTTTATTCCTTGGACAGTTCTGTTCTATGAATTGAAGCAGCTGGACCTGAATGTCACATAGATTGAATATGAAATTCAGATCTATGTCACATGTAGGGTAGAGCACATGGTGTAGGGCACAATGCAAACAAAATAATTAAGAGTAAATCTTCACACTGATATCATTATTCCAAAATTATATTCATTAGATTCCCCACGGTTGATGATACTGCAATATCAGACAGTCATGCAACACTGTGCAAAGTCATCATTTATTTGTGTCGTAATCCTCTTCTCCTTGCAACTGTATGCACCATTTAAAAGTAAACAGGCCGAATACAGAGTTGCAAAACTAATACCAGTGTTCCTTCAATGGCATATTGTAAATCATCATCTGGTTCTTTTTGATTTTCTGTTATTGGTTTGTCTACACTTCACGTCGAAAAGGATATTTTAAATACCAGTATTTATGTAGACAGGGTTTCAACAAATTTGAAAGACTACATGAAGAAAGTGTAGACTCGCGAAACACAAATGTTCCCCTGGGAAGCAGAAACTTGACATGTATGAAGCTTAGGGAGACACTCCAAAGGACAGTGTGTGCCTTATTTTTGCTCCTGTAACTCATGAATCTGACTTCAGAATGGCTTATTTATATTTGATACAAGTGGTGTTGTGGCAGCAATAGATGGTAGAAGGTTGGAAAATGCAGCTGGCAGCCAAGAATAAACCGTTGATTGTCCTCCTACCAAACACACATGGGATAGAATGATGTACAAATGCCACAGTACAGCCACATTGTCAAAGAGTTTCTTTAAAGTGACGAGTGCAACGTTTTCTTATGATATATGGACCGCCACTGCTAATGGACTAAAATATGATTCATCCAACCCTTATGGTTCATCTCAGCTGTGCCACAGAAATAGTCTTGTCTCTTTTAGGTCTTATGAACAAGCTCTGCAAGGTCAATTAAATAAACAATTAAGACAAACAGTTTTCGCCATGTTATAGTAATGATATTCATCTCTAATGGAGTCTTTCAAACAGAGCTCAAATAAACAGCCTGCTTTTGCTTGCGCTATTAAAGCACCCTAATGACTCTAAGATGCACCAAAGGACAAACGTGTTGATGAGAGCAATTCAAAAACATCTTTGTAGATTTCTATGTAACCCAAATATGAAAATATAAAAGTATTGAGTGTGTTTTTGTTATGAGCTGCGAAAGCTGTAGGAATCCCAGAATGGCAAAAAAAGTCCAAGGGCAGAGTAAGCAGGCAGCACATCTAGAGACAAGGAGAAATGTTTAGAAAAGCTAGAAGAAATAGTCTGGGTTGCTCTTCAAATTTTAATGTTGCAGAGTGAAGGCAAACGGTAAATGAGATGTCTCCTTGCAGACTGAGAGATAATGCCTGAAGCCTTAACGGCTTTTCTCAAGTTTAATTTTCTTTTGTGTCTTAAAATATTGCCTTTATATCCTCATTTGCCAAATATTAGAGAGAAAATGGGCTGTAACAGTGCAGGGTCATAACTACTGAACAGCAGAACATAAAATCTAGAGCGGTTGAAATGAATACTGTATTTTCTACCATGTTCTCTTGGTGTGTTTTTATTGCTGTGGGTTTATTGCAATATTCAATTGGCTGCCTAAAATTATAATAATATTTAAATGATGTGACTGGGCAATTTTTATTTTTTTACTGAATTCTCAATACACGTATACTGGCTTTTCCATAGGAAATGTCACATGCAAAGCCCAATGTAAAAGATTTGGCAAATTATTAAATTAAGATATAAGTATGTTTTGTATTCATGTTTAATTTCAGTTTATTCACTTATGTGGTGTAACCATTAAACATATATTTTTTTAGACTGTGCATCTTATTGTATATAACTAAGTATACAAACATTTTAATCTTTATTACTAAACGAACATGTTTTAAAATATATTTTTCACAACATGCCACATTACATTTTACATCCAGAACTAACATTTCCTTCAAGGTTAGACTCACTGACCTTGACACGCAGTCATGAGGGTCTGCAGGGTCAGCACCTTTATATGACGGACAACCGTATTTTCAAAGATTAGTTAGCCACTAAGCCTTAAAGTAATCTTGTTAAAATATATATTTGTACTTTTAAAGAAATAACAATAATAATACATAAGGTTATTATTAAGGTTATTTAAACAGTTATTCCTTTTGTCATTTTACTTTCCCATAAAAATGTCAGTTATTTTTAATTCATTAAAATGAAAGCATGTGCATTATAAATAAGGTGCACGTATTCAAGTCACTCTAAGTAAGACCTGTATGTTTAATGTTTGTTTAAATAAATTGATAGGATGAAAAAAAATTGAGCAACATATCATTGACCCACATGACATATTTTGTCAGTGGGTTAGAATCACACGCACAGTGTCATATATAAGGATGATTGCAGACAGCAGACACACTGTTTATCTGGCACTGTAGTTCGTTTTATTATTTATGATTTTCTCTAGAGAGTGCCTTCAGAAAACTGGGCTCTTGGGTGTTAGGGTTTTGCCTCCACTATGCACACACAGGCTGTGGCATGATTTGTCTCACTATAGCTGGCACCTTTCTGAAGAAGGCTGTCAAGAAAGACTAAAATGCTTAGCTTTGAAAATGTTTTCTGAAGCCCTTTCATTAGATTTAAAGTTATTGTTCTCAATCTGTCTACAGGACAATTCATGGCATTTAGCTGCTCTTTGCTAATGTATCTATGATGGTTTTAGATCAGCTGGTTGATGAAGCAGACCTGTTATCCTTTAGAACTAAAGTTTCCATCAAATCACTCTCAACAGCACTTAGCACATACTGAATGGGTTTACATAATGTAAACAAACTGTAGTCACACAAATAGATTGTATCTCTGGGCATTTTCATAGAAAAATGGGCACATTTGCAGTCTCTCTACTGTAGGAGTATTTTTATTTTCATAGTGTTTCTGTTTCTGAGGGATTTGTCTTCAAGATTTATTTCACAAATCTTAAAAGTACCATATAGCCTACTGCCATATTCATTTTGGCAACTTTTTATTTTATTGAACAAATTCATGCCCCTACACTAAAGCAACACAGTGTGAAGCACATAGATACACATACTAATTTTGGCCCAGATTAACACCCCACAGAGTGTCATCCATGTGGTGTGAAAGCTTCAAGGTTAAAAATTCCCTCCATTAACACCTTTTCTCATATTCAGTTTTCATGTGAAAGTTTAGTGTAGTGTAGTAGGCTATTCACAGACTACGGAAATCATTTTACAGTTTTATGGGATACCATGGGACTAATGTGAAAATGTTTTATTAAACAAACATGGGGATATAGATGTTGTCAAGAGTATAAAGCATCTGGGTTGCTAATATGAATTCTGCAGATTTCAATACTGGTTTACTGGTGATTCTACCAGTTAAGGGCACTCAGGCGGGTCAGTAAAATATGTTCTCTTTCTCTGTAGAGCCTTAGCTTTTATACTTAAATTAACTGACTTTCAGGCAAGTTGTGGACTACCATGAGCAGAAAACGAAAAAGCTGAAAATGTAAAAGTCATCGTTCACAGTCAGGACAGTGTGTCAGAAACTAATTTCCTCATTTAAAGCTTCCACTTATCAGTTCCAATGGGCATGAAGTGCACCTCATCACTCCACACCAATTTTTGGATTATATTTGGTCGCACTTTAGAATAAAGCTCAATTTATTAATATTTCAGCTAACATTATATAATTACCAATACTTTTACCACATTTACTAATTTTGGTTAATAATGTTATATGTAGAAATTAACATTTAAAGTTGTATAAATGATCATTAGTTAATTTTTTTTATGAGCAAACATGAATTAACATCCACCTATATGTATGTTACTTGTAATTATTTCAAACTGTCATTCACTTAGACCTTACCATAATAAATGCAAAAAAAAAAAAAAATGTTTAATTAAAGCTAAAACACTAACTGATGCTCATAAATTAAACTTTATTGTAGATGTACAGCGCCGTCGCTAGTGGGGTGAAAGATGGTGATGATTATAGGGGTCCATGGCTTTGGGGGCACTTTCAACCAACTGGCCAGGCCAGCCTTCTTGCTCTTGAACAGACAAATACATACAAAATTATGTCATAATACCTGTCTTTGCCTCTATCCTCGAAAAAATCGTCTGTTATGTGTTAAGTGAAAGTAAACAGTTGAGAAAGAAATCGAATTTGTATCGTTATATTGGACTTGTCTCTTAAAGTGACCGCGCCCAATTTAGCCTACTAGCTGCTGTAGGTTTCATTAATGTTTATGTCGTGTGAAGTTATCTCTACAACATTATGAAAAATACCACTATATTTGAAGGATATAACTAGGAGAAACCGATAAGATTTGCATGTTTCCTTTTCAAAATACTTTGTCATGACAATACACTGCAATAAATTTGGGCCTATCCGTTTCCACTAAAAATAGTTAAAATATGTTAATCTTATCAGCAAAACCGCATAATTTATTTTTTTTATTTGAATTGTTTAAAAAAAATTAAATACTATTTGGCCACTGTAAAAGAATGAGATCAACTTAAATAGCTATATCTGAGAACTACTTAAAACTATTTTGTTTTTATGGATATTTTCATATATTTATTATGAAACATAACAAGGATACTGGCACAAATGGCATTAAAGTCAGTATCTCATATATCCTTAATGTCTTTCAGGGAGGAGTCGAGGTGGAGATGCACGTACTCACAATCTTTCTCTGACTGGAATATATAAAGAGATTTATAAATTATAAATTATGAATTAGTATGCCAGGTTCTGGCATACTAATCTAGCTTTTGTGCCTACGTACACTTTGAGGATGAAATCTATGCAGACTTTTATAAATGAGACCCCTGATCATGCATCTGTTTTTGTCAGATTTTGATTTTGATCTAGATTTTGATAGATACATCAGTTTTCATTAACACCCATTATATAATTCCTTATCAATCAAGTAAATATTAAAGACATATTGAGCCAGTGGTTGTGATTATACAGTCTATAATTGTCAGTATACGAGTGGGTGTGAGTGTGCGCACCCAGAAACGTGTGCGGCAAGTAGTCTCCATGGCTACTCTGACAGGCAATCTATATTTCTCTCCTGCAACATGCTATGCATGCCTTAACCTATTAATGATTGTATGTCAGGATGTTTGCTGAGGTTTATCTCAAGAAATGAAATCTAGTAAAGTGATTACAACTGATTGATATAAAATGTAAAGCACGCATAATAATAAAAGGTGTAGACACAAAAAACATTAATTTTCTGAAAATGTACTTGATTTTAGGCCATTCAAGATGTAGAGGAGTTTGTTTCTTCACTGAAGCAGATTTGGAAAAGTGTAGCTTTACCGCACTGCTCACCGATGTATCTTCTGCATTGAATGGGTGCTATCATAATGTTTTTCTCAGCTGTCTCATTTTGACGGCACCAAATTTGTCCAAATATGTTCCAATAAAGAAACAAACTGCTCTAAAACTTTTATGGTCAGAGGGAGAATAAATTTTCAGCAAATTATCATTTTTGGGCTGACCATTCTTTTGATGTGCAAAATTCACACTTAACCTCTTAAAGTTGGTGAGTTAGAATTTAAATTTCTATTTCTATTGGCCACAACATACATAAAGTTGGAACCTTCAGATTTAAGGCATGTTCAAGAATTTTTAAACTCCAAATTAAATGATACATTCTAGACAAAAAAAAAATAATACAGTTAAATGTACGAAATTCTCCATTTTTTTTTTTTTTGCTAATCTAATTAAAAGTGAATTAGAATTCAGGAATTTATTTATTTTATCAGAAATCTATAAGGGATTCTCAGTTTCAGTTTTAAATGATTCACAACTGTGAATATGATATAATTTTGCTGAATAACATATTTGTCATTTGTGATTAAATGCATTAATCAGAATATCTATACTAGTAGCACATAATGCATAAATTAAATTATGTTTATTTTTGTTGTTGTTTGTTTGTTTGGTTTTTTTATAAATCTTTTCCAATTTCCAGTGTTGACTCAACTTCGAAGTATGACATCCTCAGAGGAATATTTTTTCTGGCCTGCATTTAGAATTGTTGCTCTAACCTTTGGCTGCCGGCAATACAATTATTTGTAGTGCCAGGCTGATTTTGAGGCTCAGAAATTCATGAGCTCTGCGGTGCAGCTGTGACAAAGCTTTTTCTAAACAGGCAGCGCAAGGACATTTGAATATAAGCTTCTGCACAGAACACCACCTTTAACCATGGTTATACCCCACAGAGTCCCTGAGTCTTTCCTTGTGAGGTTGCCGAACACTAATTTGAAATACATGCTCATTCCTCAGTTCATTGACTATTGAGTGAATTGCGATTTACCGTGAGAGGAATGCCAACACTGTGACTGAAAATGAGCAAGTGATTACAGTCAGGACAGTGTGTCGGAGCCTAATTTCCTAATTTGTACACTCCTCTCTTATCAGTTCCAATGGGCGTCAAGTACACCTCACACACTACCAGCAGGACTCCACTATTATGCCTCTGCGTTTGTCCACCCATCCATGTCATGAGCATAAGCATGGGCTCATAGGTTCATGTACAAAATTGTACTTGTGTCATACTCTTGCTAGTAAATTACACAAACAATTAGAAAGAAATGGCAAGAAACATTGAATTAAACATGAACATTTTAAATTGATTGACTTGAAGAACAACTCCAGTGATCTTTGTTTTATTTACTACTTTGAAAAAATATACTCCATAGTTGATTTGACACAAATTAATGTTGAGTACATTGTGAATAAACATTTTGGCATAACAAATCCTTCATATATGAAATACCTTGCATTTTTAAAGCCATAATACGAAATTATGGGGCATTTTGATAATGACTGTCATTTTCAGAGGAATGTGTTTTGGAACGGTGAGAACAAAAGCATTTGGATACTTTAGCGTTACTATAGCTACAGAAGAGTGCAGGACTATTTCCGTCATCATGTTCTAGTCAGGAAAAGGCACAGACATTTTATGTGATTTATAACAAGCATATCTCTCGTTTTATGAGCTTGCTGAAAACAAAAGTGACCGTTAGTGCTGGTAAGCCAGTAAAGCTGCAACCTTCTCCATTTCTGACCCAATTTTCATCTATTTCTTCCATGTGGATGATCTTATAGTCATAATCTGCCGTTAAGTTGAAGTGGTTGAGACTATGAAATGTGAGAAGACTCAAGAGAATCCATCTATATAGATTTCCACTCTGGGACCCATGTTAATCCATCTATTTATTTGTCATGATGGTTCTCTGTTGTTGTCCTGAAGCTCTTCTCAGTCAAGTCAGGCTAAACGACTCAATAACAATCATTTATTTTTTCAATTCTGAATCCAATACTCCAGTTTACACAGCTGAAGTAAAATGTGTTTGCAATACTACACATTTGGTTTGAATTATGATATGTCTTCTGAAATCTGTAATCCTAAAAGGAAAGTGTGAAATTGTGTTTCTGCTGCTGCAGAGCCTCTCTTGAGTAACGTCACCAACGTGGGCTGTGTTAGACCTTTTTCCCTTTCTCCCACGCTTGGTACCACTGCCTCATCATTAGCATGCAAGCCACAAACACTCACACACACACACACACACACACACACACACACACACACACACACACACACACACACACACACACACACATACGATCCTGTACCCAGGGTTTCACTTCAAACACCAGCGTAGTTTCAGTCCGCATGCAGCTGGCAGCATCAGAGCCCAGGATGCTGCATTTAGGAAACCATACCGCATTCAAAACATGTAAAATGCATGTTTGCAAATGAGGAACTTATACATAAATATAAACAAGTTCAATTAGCCAAATCCACTTGAAACAGATAAACATGCTTGTTTGACCGTATGTGCGTAAGAAATCCACAACAGCCTGTGGCTTCAACTGCAAAACTTGAGTATACAAACACATAGGTTCCAATCATTTTCATGAATCGTGCTTTTCTCTCACAAATGTAAAACCATTTACATGCTTGAGTTTGCCAGTGGCCTATTTCACACGGAGGTGCTCGGAGAGAATTCTACTGCAGAATTACTTTTAAACATAATAAGTTCACATCGCAGAGGAAGTAAGCCAAAAAAACACTCACTTAATATCAGCCAGAGGGACACGAGAACACAAGCTTCTTTATATGCTAATAAGACTCTGCCGCTGTGCAGTGCTTACAATGTGGCATTCCATCATGCACTTACTATATTTTCACATATTTACATGGTTCATAACCTCAAACGTGCCGATTTGGCAACCCTGTTACCAAAATTTGGGATACAAATTGTTGTTCAATAGTTGCTAGTTTGGGACCAAATGTTAGTCATTTAGAACTTGAATTTACCATAAGTAAAATATGTTTTCTTACATTATCAGACAGTGTTGAAGCTTGAGTTTGTAAATGTGTTTACTATAATAGATTCTATAATATTAGCAAAATTTAAAATGAAATCACAATGAAAATTAGGCAAGTTGCAACAGAAAATGTGGAAAATATATTCATTTCCTACTAATAATAATAATGTCAAAATTCTGATATGGTTTAATTTGATAGTCGAAATGGTTAACACATTGGTGGGGCAGATTAAAATCACTTTTTTAAGCAGGTATGATTTGATGTATTTTAAACTAGCTCCCTTCCATGCTAGGCTAAATTATTAATGGTTTTTCAAAGGTATCTAAAAGTTGTAGCTAAAAAACATTATAATTTAGCCTCTGTTTTTTTTTTTTTTTGTTATGGGGTGCTGTATTTGTTTAAAGTACTGGTAAATAATGGTAGATTGTGTCCGCATACATCTTTAATGTTTATTTCCTGTCTCTAGCTGTGCACTGTCGATACTGTCTTAAAATGTTTTCACATCGTTCACGCTTCACCTTTTGTCTGTCGCACCAGATCAATAATATAAATCAAACTATTATGGTTCTTCTCAGGTCTGTGTAACAGAGGATATTGTGGAGGTTACCACAAGCACTCGAACTTGATAACAGCTGTGATCCATGTGACCCTGTATGCATGACTAACAGAATAATGGCATGCTCTAAATCGCATGCCAGGCCATGCTCCTCACAGGAAGCCCACTGTGTCCCTGCCCTGTTTTGCTCCAGTTGTCATGGTGTAAGTTATAGTCATAAACTATATATTCACAGTCTATTGCATATATATGATAGATTAACACTGATCCGTGTTTGGTGTAAAGATGATGTTCCGGCTTGGCAAATCACCCTAGTCATATGAACATATGAACCCTCGGGTGTGAGAGGGAAAAGGAGTGCCTGCTTTACAAAGAGTGCTTCTGTTGTGACTGTACATCATGAAATATACCGTATTTTTCGGACTATAAATCGCACCTGACAAGGTCATGACGAGGAAAAAAAACATATATACGTCATGACTCTTAGTTCATTTGTCTTGGTTCATGTCAAATTAATTTTGATAAATAAGTCGCACCTGACTATAAGTCGCAGGACCAGCCAAACTTTGAAAAAAAGGGCGACTTTTAGTCAGGAAAATACAGTAGTTAGAGAGGAGAAGAGAGTTTTTTAGAAGGCTCAGTCTCTCTTGTGTTTACATCGAAAGAAAGAGGAGCGAGAGAAACACTCTTTGTGGATTAATGTGCTTAGTGGAAGTTCAGCTTCTGAAGGCATACTGATAAGGTGCAAGAGTGTATGGCATAAAGCTGTTGAGGTCGGACAGAGAATCCCACAATTCCAAACATGCTGATATGTGTCCACTCTCTTTCTCCATCCAATCATAGTAATTCACTGGCCTTCATAAGCCCACAAAATCCAGAGGTAACTGTATATACAGTGACCTTTAGACGCTATATTTCTCTTGTAGATTTCTCTAATAGACCTCAGAAAATGGTTTACCTTACTGTGTGGAAAAACTTTCTATTGAAACCGAATGGTGGGATGGGACATATTGAAGTTCTTGCTCTTTTTTATAGTCAGGCATGGTAAAACCACAGTTTGCTATTTGCTAGTGAGTTAAAGATTGTATCAGAGGGAAGAGATGTTTTAATCAATTTTACTGGACAAAAATTGTAGGCCAATAACAAACTTTCATAACATTGCACATCAATGAACAGTGTTTTACCCTTTCTTTTCTCTGTTTACCTTTTCTTTTCTTGTTTACCTTTTCTTGTCTTTCATATTCTTAAAAAAAAAACTGGCTACGTGATCTGTACTAGACTAACTGAGACTTGTCATGGCACTTGTATACTGTTGTTGTTCTCTTGTTGATCTGACTGCTTCTATTGTTCTCATTTATAAGTCGCTTTGGATAAAAGCGTCTGCTAAATGATTAAATGTAAATGTAATGTCCTAAATATGTTTTGTGGAAGAGGAACACCAAGGAATCAAGAGAAACTCGGTCCATGTTTCTTTAATAAAGGATTTCTTAAACTAAGGTTTGTGAGGGAACTGCAGGGGTTTGTAAGTTGAAGATGAAAAGCTACTAATTAAACTAAATCAAATAGCCTACTTACTAAAACTAAAGATTTATTATTTCATTTTTTTTACTTGCAATTGACTATTAACAAACATAAAAAAAACATTAATATGCAATTGTGTTGGTCAATTATTTTTTTATTTTTTTTATTGAAATTTTTTTAGTGCATGCTTTCAGGCCAGTGAGTCAGTCTTATATAGACATGGTTTGTGCACATTTTATGCAAATTACTACCTGCAGGAATGCACTTATTCATTAGAACAAAGTTAAGAACAAATTTATGAGTTCACACACCTCTTGTGTAAAGTTCTGCGTGATAACTTTGTGTGATGACTTTACGCATTATGTAAAGACATTGGAAAGGTCATGCATGACAGACAAAAGTAGTACCGAACTCCATTTGACTTCAAAATTGTCTAACGTACTTTTTTACCTTTTTTTATATTGGCCGTTTGATCTACACTGGGTTGGTACTTCCGCCCTTCATCTCATGTGACCTTTCCAACATGATGTAACATGATTACATAATGTGTGAAGTTATGGACACGCATCGCAGAGCTAATACAAGATGAGCATTTGTGGTTAAAAATTATATATATATATTTTTTTTTGGGGGGGCGGGTCTTTTGAAGTTGCATTGAAACTGCAGTTTGGACCTTCAACCCATTGGGTCCCATTGAAGTCCACTATATGGAGAAAAATCCTGGAGTGTTTTCCTTAATTTCTTTTAGACTTAAGAAAACAAAAAAAAGACCTGAAGTGATCTAATCTAAACTAACACATAGAAGACTTGTAGATATAAACTAAACATCTTGCACAACCTATGTAATGGCACATTTTACAAGATGAATATGATATGTATGAAACAGGCAACATACTCAAGTTGTATTGTGTTCGCCGAAGTTCAGTTCAAGTCTAGCCATGCCTTGCAGCAAGCAAGAAGGTGTGAGAAACAATAATGCCATGACTCTGTGGCAGATACAACCCAGGGACATCTCGGAGAACAGGCAAAGTGACAGTTATCCAGGCTATCAATTACTTTGACACATTGCATGCCTGTGGAGTTCATTATACACTCACTGGCCTGAAAGAGCTGCGGCCATTCATCATCGCGGTGAGTGAGTCTCAAGGCTGATGTGCGAGCTGCAAACGAGATTTTCTAATTACTCCCGCAATTTCTTTGATCGAAAGGCAGTAAACCGAGGGCATTAATTGGAGGTCGCGTTCCGATGGATGGCTTTGTTTATTTGACATTTGTGATCATATGAAGCTCATTTAAAGTTCGTGCTCCAGTTGAGCACACCATGTCTCTAAGACAAAAATGTTAACGTAAAAAAAACTAGATAAATGGACGCAAATAAAACTCTTTTGTATGCTATACACAACAGAAATGTCAGCGAATACTGCTCACCCTGTTGTATTCTAGGTAATTGTAACCAGAGGGTATACTTCAAAAGAGAATAGTCGGTTCAGTACACATCTGTTTACCTTTCAAGCCTAAAATTAGATAAAAGTGGCAGTCCAAACTGTTACTGGACGAAGGCAGGCATTAGCATGCAGCAGTGTTGGATTTATAGAATTGCAGCTGTGATTTTGGCTCATGAATCCTCACATTAATAAACCCATTTACTGCTGCACCTTTTGTAGAATCTGACCCCTCTGGTGATGCCTTGTTTTTTTTCTTCTTCTTCTTCATTCTTTATTTCCTCTGCAAATGCCACCCAACTAGTTTACCTCACCAGTGAGTAAACTTGCCCCTCAGCTTTGTAGGATCAGTTACTCCCCCTGTCATTTTTTTTTTGTTCTATATCAGTATCTACTTCTGCTGTACTACTAAATCTACTTTTCAATAACGCTGCAATCTGCAGCTCAATATGAAGTCTGTATTTGTCACATTGTCCGCAATGCCCCACTGTTGTCCTAAAGCTGTTTTGCTTCCAAATGTCCAACTGTTGATGCTCAGTGCCAGAGAGAGAGAGAGAATGAGCCTGCCAGGAAACAGACTGAGTCAGCATGGGGAGGGGAGTCATCGTCCCTTGAGCCTGGAGCTGGTCCAGTGCTTGCCGAGGTATGACGATAACAAGAGAGATGAGAGCTGCTGGGAATCCCTTCAGGTGATTGTGTAACAGAGCTAGAGAGACATATAACCATAAAATAGATGATCTTAATCAGTTTGTTTATTCAGATGATTTCTAGTTGTTTTGCATAGAGCTTAAAGTGTTGAAGGAGTCGCATTGCACCAGACAAACATAAGATCAGGAAATACATGGGTCTTCTAGGTCAGGGATGCTCAAACTTTTCAAAGTCGCAATGAAATGGAAACATCAACAGATCTTTGCTTTCATATTAGGATGTATTGTGCATCTGAGTGTAACGGATTATGGGTTTATATGTAAAAACCTGATGAGAAATATTTTGAATTCAATGTATTTTCATACTGCTTTTCATGGGAAACTTTTCATTATCATCAGTAATGACAGTAGAAGCAGAAGAACACTCAGTAAACAGGAAAGGAAAGGCCGGAAAAAAATAAAAATAAGATCTCTAAGATTGAAGATACAGGCTAATACAAATATAAATGAACAATTCTGGGATGTTTTGTTATGGTTACTGTTAAAATTATTATTTTTTCCCTCTAAAATGTCTCCCTGGTGTCCAGTTGTGGTCTGCAATCCCCAGTTTGTAAACAGCTGTTCAAGTGTTCTTTGCATGCAGAAACAGTCTGTACTTTAAATAGCAACTTTTATTTAGATGGACACAATGTGCATGAACTATGGGGGAATTAAGACTGTTGGAAAAATCAATGCAAAATATGTCAGCTGCCATCAAACACTGGCAAGTATTGATCATTTTATAGGTGAACAGAAGTTATGTCTCACTCTTAAATGATAAAAACAAAAACAGATCTCTGGGAGTGTCTAAAGCTTAAAGTCAACATGAAATAGCGTTTAATCTAATCTAATCTCGTTTAATCTAATGTAGGTGTTACCAATTGATCAAAGGGATGAAAAAAAGTAAGATGGATTCTTGAAATTAGCTGAAAGTATTATTATTATACTAAGTATTTGGTTAAAAGATTCTGATTTCATATCAAATTTGATATTATTGACATTATTATACTTGTAAAGCTGAATTAACTAACCCACAAAAGCAAACAAACCCCCTGTCCTGCTATATATAATGAAAAACATTCAAAATAATAGCTTGACAGCTGTCTTCATTGCTTTAGGGAGACGTGTTTTCAAACAATCTTCGAAAACACTGAGAACACAGAGCTTGTGTATTATCTATAATAACACAGAATACCCTGTTCTTGATATTTTTTAACCTCTGTGATCATTAGCTTCTGTGCACAGTGTTCTCAGGTAACTGAAGATGCTATATGTAAACATTTTCTACTTTTAAACGTTTGCATTTGGATGCAGAACCCGTTTACACTGTTTTCTAGGGTTTTCCCTCAGCACCATCAAAAATGAATATCCTAAGCCTCAATGACCTAGAAAGAAACTGTTAGACCTTTTACAGTCTGCTGTCATGAACACCACCCCTTTCAATTCAAATTGCAGTGCTTTCTCAATAAAAGAAATACGGCTTAATTTGATTTGCTTGCCTTATGCCTTGCGGGAAGATGTCTTTCATATTGGGTCTAGGGAAATTTAGATCATTCTTTAACCAAGCAGTGGATCAAGAAAAAAAAGAGCTAATTTAAAGTCTGTGTTCAAAAGGTTTACACTCCCTGTTGTGTGTTTATCATTGTGCATTTCTTTTTTAATTGCCTGTGAGATACTGTAGCTGATTGCAGCAACCACAGTGTGCATTTTGTATTGATTTGCTATTAAAGTCTTATTAGCAACTGATCGGGTGGCAGTCAATTCACCTTCCTTTCAAATATAACAAATACTCTGCTTAATGCATCTAGTATCTTAAGAGCTATGAAGCACAATATGAAAATGTAATATGTGCTTAAACTGTTGTATAATGTTTAGGCTGTTTAAGGTTGAAATCATATCTCAGCTGCTCTTATTAATTGTAAAGAGAAATTTATTCATCCCTAACCTAGATTAAAAGGACTTACACATTTTGCTCAGCAGTTCCACTTCAAGGCACCAGCAAAGCCCATGTGGGATCCAAGCATATGCTGGATTTTTATGTTTCAGGCTGCTGTAAATTTATAATGAGGATGCCATCACACTTCGTATTCATAAATCTCAAGCCAATTTTGAAATCACATCCAACAATATGAATGAAACTTAGAATAACTTATTATTTAATATGCAATTTTGTGTGTGATCAAGCAAGCATGCAATGGTTTAGTTCCACAACTTTAAATACATAAAGCATTTATCTTAATATTACTTTTTTCTTTCTTTTTTTACAATATAAAAGCATTATTCTTTGAAAAATCATTTTCTTGATTATATAATATTATGCAAGTATACAAGTAAAAAAAAAAGAAAATTGTAGTTCAGTCCAGTTTCTCTTCCCAGCATGCACTGGGGTATTGATAACATGGTGTCATCGCTTGCCAGTTTTATCCAGAATTAATCATTCCATCAACAGAATCATTCAAAATCATGACAAATATCATAAATCTGGATTACATTCATACTATAGAATCTCCTTTTTTAACAGTCACAATATGCACTTTTGGTACATTTCTATTAAAGCAACTGAAATCTTATTAGTTTTATTGTTTTAGTAATAGCAGATTTTGATTAATGGCAACTTGATATTGAAGTCAGGCCATCTTCAAGACAAAGAAATATATATATATATATATATATATATATATATATATATATATATATATATATATATATATATATATATATATATATATATATATTAAACTTGTGGTTTCTTTTTTAATGTTGCATTAACCCCTCATTATACCCTGTTATGTAGATTTTAAGATTTTTATATTAAAGCTGAGTTTAAATGCAGTCTCACAGACCGGTGTTGCATATAGTATAAATATAAACAGTAATAACAGTTTAAATGTGCCATGCCGAGTCACATTGTCCAAAGATAGAACAGAACATATCTGCTTACCTTTATTTTCCCCTTCTCTGACTTTCTCTCATGTCAGAAGAGAAGATATTAACTCATTCACAGACACAAGCTTGCCTCAGTGAATTTCCAGATAAGACGGCAACAGGGTTGTTGAAGACTATATAGAATTACCACACTAATGTTACTCAACCAAATAAATCCGCAATACCCAAATTTGCCTTGTGGTGGGAATACAACTCATCTACAACTCACAGTCTACATTAAAACCATTTAAACAGCTTTGATGAGTCATTTAATCCACATTATAGCCTCTGAGAGATAAGATACTTGCAGGACTTGCAGTTTGGCAACTATTCATCCAAACACAACACACTGCAATAACATAAACCCTCCTGACGGAAGAAACTATTTCAATATCAATTTAAACCAACAGAAAACTCTTCTTGAGATAAACCGAACCTTTTGTTTATAGTTTGCAGAGCTTCATATAGCACCCCACTTGGAGAACAAGTTCCAGTTTCACTTAATTATAGTAGTCAGATCTGTACCTCTAAGCAGAAAGCACCTTAGCTTACCATTCGACCCAATTAGAGTGAAAGGTGAAAGGTGAGCATGCGTGCTTGTGCTGCTATGATGCTCATATTTTAACTTGTCCATCTATTTTTTCCTCTGCACCAGTGGCAGCCCATTGGAAATCCATAGTAGATCTCTCCCTGGCATTCACTTTATTGATTATGTGTCTGGATAGCTAGCGAGCAGGTCTGTGTGAAGTGGTGCAGAAAGAGATGAGAGGGGAATGAGAATGAGAAGGGAGGAGCAGGAGAAGAGGGTAACGTAGCTGTTTGAAATGTTTGGATTCAAGAGTGAAGGCTGTAACGCTAAACTTTCCTGCTATTTTACAGAATGGTGTTTAAGGTAAGTATTGATGACCGCTCTGCACTTGTGTTCCTGGTTCTCTTGAGAAACCCAGATCACAAAATTCCAGTTTCAGTGCTAATAAGCCAATCAGAGCTCACCACTACCACTTTAGATGCAGAATGGATGTATAGCTGTGCTTGAAGGGATAGTTCACGCAAAAATGAAATTCTGTCATTAATTACTCACCCTCACGTCGTTCCAAACCTGTAAGACCTCCATTCATCTTCGGAACACAAATTAAGATATTTTTGATGAAATCTGAGAGCTTTAAGTTTTTTGGGGAATTCCCTCACGTTTTTGGAAATTATGCGATGTGCATTCAGATTACTTTTGCCAAAATAGACTGAGCAGTTTCCTCTTTCCTTTTCATTTCCTAATGATGTAATTTATTCCTACAATGACAAAGCTTAATTACTCTTCAGTGTCACATGATCGTTCAGAAATAATTTGAATATGCTGATTTGGTGCTAAAGAAATGCTTGTTGTTATTATATTATTATCATCATTTTGAAAACAGTTGTGCTTCTCAACATTCTTGTGCTAACTGTGATACCTTTTTTTTCAAGATTTTTCAATGAACATAAAATTCAAAAGTTCAGTTGCGTTTTTTGTGTGTGTGTGAAGAATAGCAATTTTTACAGTCACTTTCAATCAATTTAATGCATCCTTGGTAAATAAAAGTATTTCTTTAAAATTGGACTAAACGAAAGCTAAACTAGTATTTGCTTTATTTGATTGCACTTTATTTTGTCATTTTAAGAGCTTGAGAGTGTTAAACAGATCCTGCAGCATCTGTTAAATAGGGCTGCCTACAAACGCTGACATGCATGATTTATTCTAAATGAGCAAAAACAAAACAAAAAACATTATTCTTTATTGATTACTGCAGGAAAATATCATTCTGTTGAAGATGCATGTGTTTGTGTGCTGGTTTTAAAAAATGATAAACAAGGGAGAGGGGGAGAGAGGTGGGAAAAAAACTGGAAAGACAGGCAAGAAAAGATGCAGAACGTAACTGATGACATTTGTGAAAATGCCAATGCAGCTGATGGATGGAGGTTCTCACTGGCAGGCGGAAAGACTCCTCACGGCAGGTGCCCAACGACACCAAAGAGGACACAGTCAAAGAGAATCGACAACCTTCTTAATTATCACCACAACTGAATATCATTAGGCCTTTAGTATGAATGTTTATCCATAATTAACTCCCTACATATGAATAATAAATACACTTTGATCAATTTTTAACAGCTACATACTGCTGGATCTTTGCCAAACAAATATATGGTGAGCTGGGACAAAATGGTGGATCCCACACAGAGTGAATGTAATGGAAACAGTCTGTGAAGGTATCAAAGCAGTTCAGTTCATTTGGCTTAAATGAAAAATAATGTACCCTATTATGGGACTGAATAAAATGCATTTGGAGCACAAAAGGCGCACTGATCATGAAGTAAAATGTAGCTTTTGACCTGATGAAACAAGGTCTTCCTTCATTAAGAGCAATGGTATGTGAAAAGGAAAAGGAGTGCATAAATCGGTTCCTCCATTTTCTGCTTGATTGCTTAACACACGTCTCTCCTTGGCTCTTTCACCCCTCCTCTCTCCATTCTTTTTTATAATCCCTAATTCATTCTCTGTGCCCCTTAACTTCATTTTTATTCTTCCCTGCATCTCTCTCAGGATGAATGCAAGGTGCTGGATTCTCACAATAATTTGTGACATTGGGTTTTGGAAGCAAAGGTCAAAACCACAGTACAAGTAGATGTTCTGATAAATTCAGCCTGTACATTGTAAAAATCTGATGAATTTTTTAATTTATTTAAAGCACATTGTTGAACATTGTTCGTTGTTGCACCTGATTCCCATAAATAAATAAATAAAAACAAATATAAAAATTATTATAACATTAAATGTAATATAATACATATTGGCCGTATTTTACCAAAATCAGAACTTATTACTTTTTAAAATAAGTTACTCATCCTTAATCATAGTCATAGAACCTTATTCCAAATAAAAATAGCAATAATACATTTGATCAAAATTTAAATGTCATATCATAAAAAGTCCTATATTTTACCAAAATCAAAACTGACCATATTTAAAACACATTACTGAACATTCTTCTTCTTTGTTGCACCTTATTTCAAATAAAACAAGAAATATTACATTAACATTAAATGTAATAGGCTACTATAAAAAATTCCCAACATTTTTACCAAAATCAAAATTGGTCACCTTTGCATCTTCTTCCAAATAAAAAATGTAATTTGATTAAATAATAAATATTATCCTATAAAATATTATATAATAAATATTCCCAAAATATTTTATCAAAATAAAAATGTACCATGTTTACAACAATTTACTGAACACTGTTTGTTGTTGCACCTTATTCCAAATCATTATTGATCAAAAATGTATGTTAAATGTTATATAATAAATGATTTCAATATTAAAAAAAAAAAAAAAAAAAAAAAAAAATATATATATATATATATATATATATATATATATATATATATATATATATATATATATATATATATATATATATATATATATATATATATATATATTTCAATAATAAATATTATTATTATAATATTAAATTTAATATAATAGAAATTGAAGCATCTTTATTTTTTAAATGAAATCATCCTATCCCTTCCAATTTGATAACTTTTCCCAAACTTTCAGGTCCCAATGTATACAATTCTTCCCATCCTACAATTCTTCATCATTGAATATACATGGTAATAAATCCGATTACAGATGTTAAATGGAGTTGTGATGCTGTTTCATGCAGTATTTGGCATACAGACATTCACATGCCCATATCTGTGAAGACTGTTGTGTCCCATTTATCATTTTATGATTCGTAAGGGTGCTCATAAGTGTTGCCGTACACCCTCAAATAACATGAATTTGCAACTCCACGGTGACTTTAAAGCCTATGAAGAATTATATCACCAAAACATGACACATTAGGACAGGACACTTTAACTCTTAAAAGCTATTTGTGGTTTTAGTTCATAAAACATTTCAGAATTTTGCTCAGATTCCTGCAGTATTTTTGACAAACTGCTTCAGCTGTAAGCCTCCATGATTCAAACACTGCTGTCAGCTTTACAGCAGCACAATGTCAAAATAACAAAGCTGTGTTGCTCTCCAAATTAAAGCAGGGAGAGGTGATAAGGACAGAGTAGCACTAACAGATGGGGCAATCAACCTTCCATTTATATCTAAATTGAATCTATTCCACCACCATCTAAAGAGCACCGCAGTGTGTCTTTTGAGAAAGCACAGACATCACAAGATGCCTCCTGCCCTTCACGCAACAGTAAATATCTCAGGAGATAGATATGATTTGGATTCAGTAGCACATATACATGGTCCTCTCATGACCATAATGAGATATTGTTTTCATTTTTTCATGATAAGTTATTCACTCTCTCTCTCTCTCTCTCTCTCTCTCTCTCTCGAGCACACTTGTTTGCTGTGGTGAGGAACAGTGAGGTTCTGCTTGATGAGAGTTTCTGTGTTTGCTGGCTTTGTACCCTCGTACTATGAATAAAACACCAGACGCTCAAAAACTAAACAAACTCTAGGCAGGAGTGAAAAGTAATATGTCTCGTACTCAAAATACATTCATATACTCACAAACATATACACACAAAGACTAGCATGTACAAATATTGTACACGTGAACATATATCCAGAAATCACTATCGTCTTATGTATACTGTTTGACATATACTATACTTTTGAAAGATCTCTTGTGGTTGTTATTAGCTCTGTTCCAAAACCAAGAGAGCTGCCCGGCTGTGCTCTGCCTACACAGACTTCTATCCACAATGGAAACTAAGTAATTGGAGCACAGATTCAGAAAGAAGGAACTACCTTTTGATTAATAAGTTGGAACTTTAATTAAATTTGATGATACAAGAAGTTGAATTCTTCTATTGTTCTTTCTATCATTCCATCTATCTAAGGATTAAAAAAAGATTTTCAACTTTTTCAAAAAACTTTCAAACAAGGCTTTGTGAAGTCAGCCTTCAAAGTCTCTAACTTTACTTTTCTAGTTAAAGTACAGTTTATACTCAGAAATGTCAATTCAGCATTTTTCTCAGTTGTGCTGTGCCTTGATTGCAAGCAGAAGACTGTACATAAAATAGTCTTCGTAAACATGCCTTAAACAAGATGTCGACTGAGATGATGACTTGCAATTTTTTGCTCAGCCTTATATAAGGAAAATAATATGCTAAATACAAAAAGAACAGAGGAATCTATTGCTTGAGCCATTGCTTGCAGCGACTAGATGACATGGACTGGTTTCTGCTCATTCTTTGCTGGAAGCCTGGAAGCTTGATATGAAGGATGGGGAATTAGAAAAGCCTCTCCGTAATCTCCAACACTATTGCAGATATAAATCCTTCTATGAGTTCTTGGAACGAGACGCTTCCGCTGGTGAGGGGCAAAGTCTGATGGACAGTCCAGCCTGCTCTTGTTGATGACATCCCCAGATTAACGGCCCATGTGGTGCTATTACTTCAGGCTGGAGGACCACAACTCAATGTGTCATCCTGTCCACCAGCAGCAGTTGGTATGTATATGGCTGCATGCACAACTCTCCCAACTGTTTTCTTCATAGCCAAAACCGATATGCAAATCCCCACATATATTGCAGTATGATTTACCACAATGAAGTCTGTAATACAAGGAGAAAGCTATTTGGTAGCATTCCCATTCATCTTAATGGCAGTTCCTCGATAAGAGCATAACTCTTTTCACACTTCACACTTTTGAGAGCGCTCAAAAACGGCACTAGCAGAACACTATACATCAGTGTAGTACATTTTCATTTATATAGCTGGGTATTGACTTAATTACTTAATTCATTTTACTTTCAACAAGCCTTTTTCTTTATTGTAATATAGGGTCAGTTGTATCAGCCTGATGTTTTTGACATTCTAATTCACTTTAATTCAGAAATTAAAAACATGCTCATCCTAGAGAATATGTTTTCAAGTCATTACAGGTAGGACAAAAAAAAAAAAAAAAAAAAATGTAAGCATCATTAACCACAGGAAAAAGATGTTGTGACGAGTGGGGCGGGGCCGAGGGACATGGGAGCGAGGCCGGGGGAGTGATTGGAGATGAACTACACCTGTTCGTCCCACCGGTCTCGAGGCCCATGGAGGAGATGGAAGGATATAAAACTGGAGCGACGACAGTGAAGGACGAGAGAGGACCAGGCCTGGGCTTTTAGTTGTGTTTTGGTTTTTATTTTATGCGCACCAGTCGTCCGTGAGGGGCTGGTGCGCTGTTTTGTGTTTATTTTGTTATTAAAATGTTTTTGATTGTCCGCCGGTTCCCGCCTCCTTCTTCCGGATGAATATGAAGGTTGTTATCGTTACAGTGGTGCCGAAACCCGGGAGAAGGAGGGACGCGCTGCTGAAGATCCCTCGCCGCTGTGGTGAATCCGCGGTACCATCGAGCTGGCGAGGAGTGTGCCGCCATGGACGCTCGAGGCGGTGGACTGGAGCGAGTTGCCGGGGACGGGCGAGCTCGCTACCGGCCGCCCACGATGTGGAGAGACGGCTGCCGTCCGTGAGGGAGCGGAGGAGTCGGCGCCGTTCGCCAGGTGGCCGGAGCCTGCTGCCTCCGCCGGAACGGGGAGGAGCAGGGAACGGGGGACTCCTGCCGGCTGCCCAAAACCGGAGGAGCCGTCGCCGTCCACCGGGCGGCGGAGGAGTGTCGTGCCGTCCGCCGAGGGCCGTCCAGTGCCACCGCCAGGCACCGCGGAGGAGATCACCCAGCTGGTGGAGGGCCGAGCAGCGGTGCGTCTGGGAACCGGAATTTTTTTTTTTTTTTCCTCTCTCCCCTCTCTCGTCTCTGTCGCTCCTCCTTCCATCTCCTTTTCTCTCGCCTCGCCTGTCCTACCCCCAGGTTCCCGCAGGTCCCCGGGAGCGGCCCCCCCGGAGGGAGGGGGGGGGGGGGAGTAGAGCGCAGTCTCGGGAGTACCCCCCGGCCTGCGAGGGGCGATGGGGGTATGTGACGAGTGGGGCGGGGCCGAGGGACATGGGAGCGAGGCCGGGGGAGTGATTGGAGATGAACTACACCTGTTTGTCCCACCGGTCTCGAGGCCCATGGAGGAGATGGAAGGATATAAAACTGGAGCGACGACAGTGAAGGACAAGAGAGGACCAGGCCTGGGCTTTTAGTTGTGTTTTGGTTTTTATTTTATGCGCACCAGTCGTCCGTGAGGGGCTGGTGCGCTGTTTTGTGTTTATTTTGTTATTAAAATGTTTTTGATTGTCCGCCGGTTCCCGCCTCCTTCTTCCGGATGAATATGAAGGTTGAACTCGTTACAGATGTCTTGTCTACTTAAGATGTATTAACAGCATCCACCAGGGGCTAATTGGCTCATGCTAACCAGCCAAACCTTGACCACTGGGTTTAACAACATGAAGCTTATTTAAAATACCACTTCCTGATGTGTCAACAAAAGTTTAAAGTTCACGCCTGCAGTTCTCTGCAGAGTTCACACAGCCATCGGTCTGACATCCGATTCCACCCTCAGGGCAAACCGATAGGACCATAACAATGAAAAGTGCTCACTCTAGCATTCTGGGCATTTTCTCTAGTCTTTCCCCCTGGCTTTTGTTTTTCTTTGGAGTTATTCATTGGGCACAAGCACAAATGTGCAGTCTGTGAAGAGAAATTTCCCCACAATGTTCCTGAAATGAAGCCATTTATTCTCTCCGCTTGGTTTTAGGTGCTAGATCTCCCCCTTCAAGCTGCCACCATGTTATTGTTTAAATTGAGAAAATGAATTAAGATGGGTGATGTTGGCGTAGTTTGTAATTAGTATGATTAAAATTATATCACATTTCACACACCCAGACACAAGCTTGCACGCAAATCGCATAAATAGAACATGTCAGTAAGAAGGGCTGGGGTAAGAGGAGGCTGGTTATGACTAAGGCTGAGTTACTGTACGTGTGAACACTGACTGCAGCAGTGCAAGGAAAGGGAGGGAGACAGATGGGGGGGGGGGGGGATAAAGGAGAATGAGAACAACAAGAAGCAGGGAGAGAGGATGTGAGATACAGGCTCACATGTGCAAGAGCACACAGAGGGGGAAAATTCAGTTTATTTAAAGGGACAATTCACCCTAATGTCATTCCAATGTCATTTGCAGAACACATTTTTTTTTATACATTTCCTTTAATAGGAATATCCATATAATATTTTAAAGAGTTTATTTAATTTAATGAATTGTATAGGGGCTAGGTGCTTCTCTCTCTCTCTCTCTCTCTCTCTCTCTCTCTCTCTCTCTCTCTCTCTCTCTCTCTATATATATATATATATATATATAATGCTTTATTCCGCATTTTCTGAAGGCATTCAATACCTGAATAACAATAAAATAACCAAAATATAATCTGTTGTTTACATAGACTGTATAAAAAGTTATTTACTGATGATCAAAGTAGCATGTTCGATTTCTGTAATTTTTGTATTATTACTATTGTTTATTAAAATGTTGAAAGATTTATTTATTTATTTATTTTAATCTTTTTTTATTGTAGTTTTTGGAATTGTGTTATGCATTTTTGTAAAAAGTTTAGCTTTATTTTTTCAGTTTTAGTACTTTTAAGACTTCAGCTGTTTTATTTGCTAAGTAAATTATTATGTTTATTTTCTTTATTCTTAAATGTAAATGTTTTTTTTTTTTACAATGGTATGGAGTAGAATTAAGGGATCTAAAATATGGTAAGGCAGAAAAAGGTAAGAACATGTGTTTTATAACTAATAAACAGCCAATATGCTATGCTGATCCCTAAACTAAAATATTATAGCTTTATTTAACACTAACAACACAGGTCTGATTTGTTAACAATCAAATAAATATTCAGTGAATCACAAAACGTCACTGCCAGATTATCAGTGAATAATAACTTGAATTAGAATATTATCAGTGAATAAATGCATTAAATGATAATAATACATGAACTGAAATGAAAACTCAGATGACTTTGGAAAATGTGGATCATTCATGAGTCGTGTAGCCTACTTTGACTGTGTATTTGTATCCTTGAAGCTTGAAAGCTCTGGCAGATGATTATGTGTTTCGAACAACATGAGGGTGAGTAAATGATCACAGAATTTTCATTTTTGGATGAACTATTCTTTTACTTTGACCTCAATGCTGTTTTGTAAATGAATAATCTCTTTTAATTTAATTTAATTCCCTTCTGGTTCTGTCTGGATCTTTTTTTTCCTCTCTGTCTCTCTTCCTACTCACAAAGCTAATGAGAACTGGTCACACTCCGGGCCCTATAAGCATGCGTGCTCTGTTCTTCATCAGTCCTCAGTGGCATTGAGGTGCACAGTAGGAACTATCACAATTATCCGCTATGACCTTTCAGCAACTCCCTCGGCATCGCATCCCTATCCTGAGAGACTCCGGCCGGCCCTGAGAGAGTACGTACGTATGTGCATATGTGTGTCTGTGCCTCCAGAAGGACAGCAGAGCTGGCGAGGACATGTCGGTCCCGCCCTGTGATTATTTTGTGCTAGTGAGCACACCATGCAAACTGGGAGTCGCTCCAATCCGCATGTGGCTTTTCACATTTTGTAACAGGTGGAACGTCCGTGGGGATGACAACCTAACATTATGATCTAATAAAATGCTTCACATACTCTCGGTCTTGATCTTATCACTTCCGAAATAGTGGCACTGCGTCTTTCAGAAAAAAATTTAGTTACTCTAACAAAAGTATGGAGAAAAAAATGTAGTCAATGTGTTAAAAATCTGGAATCTGAGGGTGCCAAAAAATCTAAATACTGAGAAAATTGTCTTTAATGATGTCCTGAAATGAAGTCCTTAGCAATGCATATTACTTATCAAAAATTAGGTTTTGATATATTTACAGTAGGACATTTACAAAATATCTTAATGGAACATATTTACTTAATATCCTAATGATTTTAGCATAAAAGTAAAATCGATAATTTTGCCCCATACTGTGTATTGTTGGCTCTTAATATAATATACCCGTGCTACTTATGATGGGTTTTGTGGTCCAGGGTCACAAATAGAGTTATAAATGTTGGTTTGCAGCCTACACTGAATGTGATGAAATAAAAAAAGATTATGGATAGATTAAAGATTACAATTATGGTAAACATCTTTCTATTGCGTTATCCTCGCAGGCTGCACATAAAACAGAACATGACCAGCAAAGTCATATTTCCAAAAGAATGACTCCTAAGAGCTGTTTTTTAATTGAATTAATAATACACAACACAACACAGTGTACGCCAAGTCATGAACAAATGACTCTAAAGCAAACAGTGTGACGAGTGTGTGATTCACAAGCAAAACAGTGAATCAAAACAGTGGCAACAATATAGATAGATTTCTGAAACGAATGGTTATATTAAAAGTTGCTGGTATTTCAGTCCCAAACACTGCCCTATAAAAAGAGAGAGAGAATATATTTAATTTAAGAAAAATGAAATATAGTATCATACCCAAAAGAATCAAAATTTAATTGGAATCAAATCATCTGTTGGACTATTGATAACAGCTCTAGTGGCGTGATTTCATTTAAGTCTTTTCATATATGCACTGCTTTTTCTGCAATGTTTTTGTAAGAATAGAAAGTGCGCCCAGAAATTGCACCCATAGCACCAGCCCTGGTACTTTGCATAATGAGTTTCTAATGATTAAAAGGGATAATTAACCACATTTGCTCTGTTTAAATATAAATAGCAATATACTCTCATAGTAATAGAATGTTTAATTTTATGCATTTTAAATGTATTTTTAATGTACACGGCCATAGGCAGAGACCCCCACACTGTAAAAATCTGTAATTTTCTGCCTGGGCAGTATCCATTAAGTTTGTGAACATTTCCTTTAACCCTAAAACACATCACAATGCAATGTGTAATTCAAAATATGGGTTAAAAAAAACTGAAAATCAATAGGGAAAATTCCTTTACATTAACACAGTACATTGAGCCTTATTTTTATAGACTTTTCTTAGAGTGCACTCCAACCACCATCATCTCAGATGCCTTTAGACTCCTGCAGCAGCACTAAACAGTGTGCCATTAAATAGAAAAAATAAATAAATAAAAATCAGCCAATGCAATTTCTATGTAAATCCACAACAGAGCCAGGCTAGTGACTAGAATAAAACACACTGTGGACGTTATTACATTGACAGAGAGCAGCAACAAATCAAGTTGGGATAAGAAAATCTACATGACTACAGTCTACTTGTTTTCTCTCTGACCCTCTGAGTAAAGCTGTGATTTAGAAAGGATATTTGCCATTTACCCCTTACAAGAATGACCTTTTTCCCATTCGACACAAAGGAATAAACACACACTTAAGCAAACACACATACATACCTGTACAAAACAGGGTCCCCGCTGCCAATGTCATCAGGGTGCTTTAGCAGAAGGTGGACCGCCTATAAAAGTGTAATTGATGGTTGCTAGTGAATGGACATTTCTTTCCCTGCCTTTTTAAGAATATAGCTGAGGAAAATGAAAGCACACACGAATGCCTGGCTCATTTTATGGCACCATGGAATTCTTTCTTGGTTCCACATCTCTTTCAGACAATGTAGTCTCCATGGGAACCAAAGTCTGAACTTCCATGTTCTGTCCAGTAGACCCTTCTGCCCTAATGACCATGTGCTGTCACACTGGAATTCTCACAAAACACTGCAAAATGATCAAACGCTAAATAAGACAATGAGAATAATGGACTCGGTCTTCTATCAAAGTTGGGATGGCTGCCATATATTAAACAGCTCCCCATTAAAAGGGAAAGACGGCATGGCAGAATGACATCTCTCGGTGTTGTAAAAAGGGAGGCTGATGTGTAGTTTGGTTGTTGAATGGTTATTCATTGTGCTTTGATGTCCTTCATAGAATGCATCTGTTAACCTTTGTGTGGTTGATTTCATCTGGGAAGTTTAATCGCAGCATCGCTTCCACACATGTAGTTTTCTGACATAGACTGTAATTTGATTCCTCCAATAAAGGCAATGCAGAGTTTGCATGACAAACGCTGAAAAATATAAATATGTAATGGGTTTGCTCAGATGCTCACTTTAAATTGTGGATTCAATCGGCCAAGTGTAGTTCAGTTACCTCAAGGCAGAGCAAGTGCACATCATAAACATGTCCTTCAGTTTATATAGTCCAGATCTAATCTGAATTCCATATCTAATTTACAAAATATGGTGATTTTCTGATTTGTTTTGAATGCAGATTCTACCTAAAGTGTGTGTGTATATGTGTAGACATAGGGGCAAACAAAAGATCATTATTTCAAATCAATAATGTTCTTGTGAATGTTACTCATCAAGGTATCAGCAATTTAGAATGATTTCTGAAACTGTAAAAGGTCTTTTTATTTATTTGATAAAAGTAAAAAATAATACAGCATAAAAAATTACATTGTAGTAAAATATAAGAAATGTGAATTGTTTTCTTTTTAAGATTAACTATATTTTTATGAATTTTCAGTCACATGATCCTTCAGAAATCATTCTAAAACACTGATTCTTTGACACTGCCATTAAAAAATTGAATAAAAAAATAACAGTAATATTGTGATATATTGTTGCAATTTAAAACAACAGCTTTCTATTTTAATTTAATTTAAAGCATAATGTATTCCTGTGACGGAAAGCTGAATTTTGTTAACTTTTGAAAAATCAGCTTAATTGTCACATGATCCTATACAGACATCATGCTAATATGCTGATTTATTATCAGTGTTGGAAACAGATGTGCTGCTTAATATTTTTTGGAACTTATGATACTTTTGTCAGAGATCTTTGATTATTATTATTATAAAAAAAAAACAGCATTTATTTAAAATATAAATATTTTGCAAAATTATACACTAGCCTACTGTTCGAAAGTTTGGGGTCATTAAATTTTTTTTTAAAGAAATTAATATTTTTATTCATCAAGAAGTGTTAAATTGAAAAAACAGCTTTCTATTTTAATTTAATTTAAAGCATAATGTATCGGCGCCATTCTGAGTGGCGCCGATACAGGATGGCTGCCTCCGTGACGTGCTCTGCAGTTGTTTTTGTGTTTTTGTTAGTTTGTCCTGTCTTTAGTTATATTCCTGCAATCAGTTTCACCAGGGAAGAATTGCTGGATATTCGGCAACACACATCTCCCGATATTTCACCGGTTTTCGACTATTCTGATGTTTTGCTGGACATTCTTGTCGGCGGAGCGGCTGCCCTGATCACACGCTTCAAGAGGACGCGCAGGCGGGGAAAGCGAGCGGGAGCGCTCGTGAGACTCAGAAAACGCGGATTTCGAACGCCGTTGCCTAGCATCCATCTGGCAAATCTCCGCTCTCTACCCAACAAAACGGACGAACTGCTTCTGCTCTCTCGGACAAATAAAGATTTCTCCCACTCTGCTGCTCTGTGTTTCACGGAAACTTGGCTGAATGACACCATACCGGACAGCGCGCTCCATCTGCCGGACTTTCAGCTGTTTAGAGCGGATCGCGACGCAGAATCAACGGGGCAATCGCGCGGCGGCGGGACATGCTTTTACATCAATGAACGGTGGTGTACAGATGTAACTGTGTTAAAGAAGACGTGCTGCTCAAATCTCGAAACAATCTTCATTAACTGCAAGCCGTTCTATTCGCCGCGGGAGTTTCATTCGTTCATTCTGGTTAGTGTTTACATCCCTCCTCAAGCGCACGTGAGCTCAGCTTTACAGAAACTCGCTGAGCAGATCACAGAGACAGAACAACAACACCCAGACTCTGTTTTAATCATTCTTGGGGACTTTAATAAAGCCAATCTCTCCCGTGAACTGCCAAAATACAGACAGCATGTTACTTGTCCCACAAGAGACAGTAATATATTGGATCACTGTTACACAACAATAAAGGATGCATTTCACTCTGTTCCACGAGCAGCTTTGGGACATTCTGATCACCTTCTGGTTCATCTTATACCGACCTACAGGCAGAAACTAAAATCAGCTAAACCTGTATTAAGGACTGTAAAAAGATGGACTAATGAAGCAGAGCAGGATTTACAATCTTGTTTTGACCTCACTGATTGGAGTGTTTTTGAAGCTGCTGCCACCGATCTGGATGAACTCACAGAGACCGTAACATCATATATCAGTTTCTGTGAGGATATGTGTATTCCTACCAAGACTCAACTAAATTACAACAATGACAAACCGTGGTTCACTGCAAAACTCAGACAGCTCCGTCAGGCCAAAGAAGATGCTTACGTGAAGGGGGACAATGTCTTGTATAAACAGGCTAAATACACACTGGAAAAGGAGATCAAAGTGGCAAAGAGGAATTATTCTGAAAAAATAAGGACTCAGTTCACTTCGAACGACTCCGCATCAGTGTGGAAAAGCCTAAAGAAGATCACCAATTACAAGACACCACCCCCCAGCACTGTGGAAAATCAACGACTGGCAGACGATCTGAACGAGTTTTACTGCAGGTTTGAAAGAACACCCATCACCTGCCCTGAACACCTCTCCACACAACCGTTCACACCAATAACAACTCCTGCAACCAACCCTGAATGCCTCTCCAAACAAACGTTCACACCATTCACAGCTCCTGCAACCAACCCTGAATGCCTCTCCACACAACCGTTCACACCATTAACAGCTCCTGCAACCCATCCTGATCACCTCTCCAATCAACCGCTCTCACCATTCACAACTCCTGCAACCAACCCTGAATGCCTCTCCAAACAACTGTTCACACCACTCACAACTCCTGCAACCCACCCTGAACACCTCTCCAATCAAGCGCTCTCACCATTCACACCTCCTGCATCCCCCCTCTCCCCCACACCTGCAATACAGATCAGCGAGGATGCGGTGCGCCAGGTCTTCAGGAAGCAGAAAAGGAAAAAAGCACCAGGCCCAGATTGTGTTACACCAGCCTGTCTGAAATCCTGTGCTGACCAGCTGGCCCCCATCTTCACAAAGATCTTCAACAGATCGCTGGAGCTGTGCGAAGTCCCTTCATGCTTCAAACGCTCCACCATCATCCCCATCCCAAAGAAATCCAAAATTACAGGACTAAATGACTACAGGCCTGTGGCTCTAACGTCTGTAGTCATGAAGTCATTTGAAAAACTGGTGCTGGCCCACCTGAAGGACATCACTGGACCCTTGCTGGATCCTCTTCAGTTTGCCTACAGAGCAAACAGGTCTGTGGACGATGCAGTAAACATCGGACTGCATTATGTTCTGCAACACCTAGACAGACCGGGAACCTATGTGAGGATCCTGTTTGTGGACTTCAGCTCTGCTTTCAACACGATCATCCCAAACCTCCTCCTGCCCAAACTAACTCAGCTCTCCGTGCCCACCTCCGTCTGTCAGTGGATCAACAGCTTCCTGACAGACAGGCAGCAGCTAGTGAGGCTGGGAAAATACACATCCAGCACCCGTACAATCAGCACCGGAGCTCCCCAGGGCTGTGTTCTCTCCCCACTGCTCTTCTCCCTGTACACTAATGACTGCACATCTAAGGACCCCTCTGTCAAGGTCCTGAAGTTTGCAGATGGCACCACACTCATCGGCCTCATTCAGGACGGTGACGAGTCTGCTTACAGACAGGAGGTTAAAGAGCTGGCTGTCTGGTGCAGTCTCAACAACCTGGAGCTTAACACGCTCAAAACAGTGGAGATGATCGTGGACTTCAGGAGAAACCCCCCTGCACTCCCCCCACTCACCATCATGAACAGCACTGTGACTGCAGTGGAGTCATTCAGGTTCCTGGGCACCACTATCTCTCAGGACCTGAAGTGGGACATTCACATTGACTCCATTGTGAAAAAGGCCCAGCAGAGGTTGTACTTCCTTCGCCAGCTGAGGAAGTTTAACCTGCCACAGGATCTGCTGAAACAGTTCTACTCCACCATCATCGAATCCATCCTCTGCACTTCAGTAACTGTCTGGTTCAGCTCAGCTTCTAAATCGGACCTCAGAAGACTACAGAGGGTAGTCCGGACTGCTGAGCGAATTATCGGTACAACCCTCCCATCTATTCAAGAACTGTACTTATCCAGAGTGAGCAAAAGGGCTGTTAAAATCACTCTGGACCCCTCACATCCAGCACACTCCCTCTTTGAACTGTTGCCATCTGGTCGACGCTACAGAGCACTGAGCACCAGAACGACCAGACACAGGAACAGTTTCTTCCCTCAGGCAATCCATCTTATGAACAGCTGATAATAACTGTGGGACACACTACACTATTTATATTTATATACACTACACTTTTTATCCAACACACATACTTAGCGTACACGTAAATCTTTTGCACATAATATACATGTACATACATGGAACACACTATACTACTTATATTTATATACACATACACTTATTTATCCAAACACACATACTTAGCGTACAGTTACAATTTTTCCACATAATATACATGTACATACATAAATGCTCTTTTTAATATACCTGCCATACATTGTCAATTTGTATATTGTCAATCCTTACCCACCTATTTGTATTTTTTTGTATTTTTTATTCCTTATTGTGTTTTTTGTTCTGTCGCTGTTATGTTGCACTGCGGAGCTCTGTCACGAAAACAAATTCCTCGTATGTGTGAACATACCTGGCAATAAAGCTCATTCTGATTCTGATTCTGATTCTGAAAAGAAAAGTGATAGTGGAGACTTATGTTGTTAGAAAAGAGTCTATTTTGAATAAAAGCTGATATTTTTTACTTTTTATTCATCAATGAATCCTGAAAAAAAGTAGTTTCAAACATTGATCTTAAATCAGCATATTTGAATGATTTTTGAAGGATGTGACACTGAAGAGTAACGGCTGCTGAAAATGCAGCTTTAAATTACAGTAAAATAAATAACATTTTAAATTATATTAAAAATACAAAACAATTATTTTAAACTACAAGATTTTTTTTTTTTTTTTTATGTATTTTTGATCAAATAAATGCAGCTTTGATGAGCATAAGAGAATATTACTGAACCCCAATTTCTGAAAGGCAAATTCTTTCATGTAAGCTAAATAATACTATCCTTTAGACAGTGTTTTTTGAACATTTACATTATTTTCATGACTGAATGACCCTGTTACAATTTACCTCTCACAGCTTTTCACCCTACATTTTTCCATTCAAAGGCACAACATCAACTATTTAACTACTTGCCATTTTAGAAAGGTCAAACTGTTGTAAAACATTTAAAGTGCAAAACGGATCAAACTGAGCCATTTCAGCAAACACAGGATAATACATTAAGAAGTTAACAGTAACATCACATCTTTCAGTTACTGTTTGACAATATGTGATATATTATCTACATTATTTGTGGAGATTCTTTGCCAGTGTATCTTAGCACTTTTCTGAAAGCGAGAACAGCTGTAGATAGAGAACACAGGTCAGTAAAGGGCCTGTCCATACAGTCTCCACTCTGACCTTTGCGTAACCAGCCCAGAGAGCAGATCAATGAATGAACGCTGCCGCTATAATGAGATCAAGCAGGAACCAATGTACTGGGGGAAAGGTATGAGTAGAGAAGGCATTTGTGATGTGTCTGTAATAAATAAGACCTATGAAATGGGAGGAGAGGGAAAGATGAAGGTGAGTATTGAGTGGTTTTAATCAACATACCCAGAGTTCATCAGCACTAACACATTTCACACGCTTTGTTGGATATGGGCACAGTGCCACATACAAATAGATTATCAGCACCATAGGATGAGTCTGAAAGGCACACAACTCAAACACCAGTATGAAATTGCTAATTTTTCCCTAAATGACGATGCTTTGCGTTTTAAAGAGTCCACTCCATTAGGCTTTTATTCACTACTAGGGTTTCCCTAGCCACCGGATTGGCTAGAGTGCTGTCAATGATTTCCCATTGATAGCTATGTGTGCATGGTGAAGGGTTTGAGAGTGTGTGTGTGCGAGAGAGAGAGAGAGAGAGAGAGAGAGAGAGAGAAGAAATCCATTTGTAGGCATTATAAGGTACAGTATGTGCGCAACTGGACTAGAGAACATATTTAGATTATTATTAGATTGAAGCACTCATGAGAGAGAAAAGGTCTTCCCTGAGTTTTAAAGTTTTAACTATTTTTTCCTGATCTGACCTATAAAAATGAATTTTGTATGTGTAATGTAATGATTTAGACTTATTAAATACATTAACTGATTAAAATCAAACCGTTTTAAACTGTTACCACTTAAGGAATTGTATTTTTACCTCACAAAGCAGTTTTTATAGTGATGCTTTGTCAATTTAATTACATCTAAATGGAATATGTCTACCTATTAAATTACCTACTGGTTTATATGAAGTGCAACAGTCGGGTTTGTAAAAACTCAATTAATTATTTTTGTAGGGAAATTGATTTTTAACATTAATTTATAAAGCTTAAAGTCAGACCTACTGTACTATGAACTATGATGTTGCTAATTGATTGTATGCTTTCGTTGAAGCTGTCTGCTTGCATTATTTTAATTATTCGAATTAACTTAAACTTTTAACTAGTGGCAAACAAACAAACAAACAAAAATACTTACCCATGATGCTGCTGCACAGAAAATTCCAACATTCAGAATATGGTTTTGAGCAATTCACACCAAAGAAATCCTGCATGAAGCAATGCAAATGACATAAACGAGGCAGTCTCACTATGCTGTCAAAATATTTGTTGAGATATTATTTTGAAAAGACATTATTATTTTTTCTTTACACACAAAAGGTATTTTTGTAGCTCCATAAAAATGAAAGGTTGAACCACTGATGCCAGATGGACTATTTTTAATGATGTCCTTGCTAACTTTCTGGGCCTTGAATATGATTGTTGCATTGCTGCCTATTCAGGGTCAGAAAGTTAATTTGTGCTCTATAGATAAACAAAGGCATTACAGGTTTGCAATGACACAAGAGTGAGTAATTAATGACAGAATTGTAATTTTTGTGTGAACTATTCCTTTACTTGAAGCTAGTAGAAACTTAGTTCTTAGATTAATACAATCTTTTAATGACATACATATTATAATTGTATAATAAAACGCATAAACACACACATTTAAAAAAGCCTACATGATCTTCCATACCAGCCACATCCAGACAATACCTCAATATAGTTCCCAATCCTAACCAAATCTGCATATAAAATGACGTCAATGTTAATAACTATTACTCCCAAGTCATTTTAGAGCACTAATCCATATAAAGCTTATGAAAAAGAAGGACTTGCACATGTGGCGCAGTGCTGTGTATGTCATGTTAATGTATTCATTAGACGTAACTGCTGCAGTACGAAGAGAGAGAGAGAGCTGACTGGAACCTAACAGGCTACTTTGTCACTTTGTATCTCTTTGTCTCACTCAGCAGTTAGGAGTCAGGCCTGTAGGAAGGGCCTCATGTGTGACAGCTTTCCAGACACCATGTCAGTTTAACTCCAGGGGGACGTGGCCAGACAGCCCCGGCAGCCAGTGTTCCACTCTCAGCGGATTGCTTATTTACAAAACACCCTGTTAGAATGTTGATGAACACTGTGCTCTCACGCCTGCTCACTACTGACCCCTGTTGCCCAGTAGTTGAGGTTAGGAGTAGAGTGGGGTGGGGTGGGGTAAGGGGAAAATGTTGCTGATGACTGATTTGCATGACAGGAATGGTCTGATATTTTGTAATTCAAAATCAGTTGGTTTACATCAGTAAATGCATGAAAGGGATAATTCAGAAATTATTTTTTGATTTAGCTAAATTTCTCCTTTTGTGTTACAAGCCATTCCGGTTTATTGACATGAGGGTGAGTAAATAACAGATTTTTTAAAAATATTTGTGTGTGTGTGTGTGTTAAATATCACTTAAATTGTCAAAAACAAATACATATAATGAAATATTTTAAATCATAATAATAAATATGACAAGCAATATATAAATACATAAAATCTTTAATATATATATATATATTTTTTATTTTTTTTTCTTCACTATTTTAGAAACAGCTGAGCTGATGCCACTACTTGTAGTTAGCTAATCATAATTGGGAAAGACTTTCATGTTTGCTTCACAAAACAGCTCTGGACGAAAGGTCCAGAAAGTACTCAATTTACTGCAGTACTGTCAGTGAGATGATGTAAGCAACCTTAGAACAGTTACTGGAAGACTTCAAGCTTAAATGCCAGGGGAATGGTGGGTCAGAAAACCAGGAACTATCAGGTTTGCAATTTTATCTATCTTGAGCTGACAGGTGTATATGCCTCTCAAAAGAATATAGTAGCTGAAACTGTAGAGGTAAGAAGAGAGACTGAGTGCATTCAGGGGACTGTTTTCCTGATGTTCAGCATGATCACTAGTGTATTTTGCATGAAGATTTCCATTAGCATGAAATGCATGGTTATTTTCCAGGCTAGAATCCAATTCCAAAGTCAATGGAACTCAAAGTCACCCATTCCTTTAACTTGACTTGGTGGATCATTAAGCGATTTCTCTTCACCTCAGAAGCCCCAAGGACATTGGGTGGAGAATCTTCAAGACTTTTATGTGGTTTTAGGCTCAGGGGAATGCAGACTGGGAAGCAGGGGAAGTTGAATGGATGGGTCAGATCTGTTAAGAGGCTGAGGGATGGCCTTGTCAGGTCCACTGACTGTAATTTTTGGATTACAGGCCAGCCACTGCCTTGCTAATAAACCAATGGCACCGTCACATTAATGATTATGGTGAAGAGGGCGGTACAGTGTCTCGTTGTGTGTTCATAAGAATTTGTTTAGACCTGCTAATATAAAAACATCTACATGATTAAAATGGCACTGAAATAAAAATTAATGAATTATAACAAATGACATATGGCAGATGTTTTTGTCCAAAGTGATTTACAGTGCATTCAAGGTATACACTCTATCAATAGATGTATTTCGAAACTTGTTTTATTGAATTACTATATATATATATATATATATATATATATATTTGGGGGTGTTAACTAAACCTATTTATTAAAAATCATTTATACAGTGTGGAATCTATTTAATTAATAATTGTGCTTTGGGAACCATATTTAATGTTAAAAGTGCTATGCAAATAATTATTAATTGAATTGTAAACATTTAAATTCAGGTTTCATTCTTTCCACTATTACATTATATGTTTACGGCTTTAATGCAGTGACGACACAATTTGTGTTTTGTAACCTGCATGGATGGAGTACATCGCTAAAATTTTAAAATACATGTTTAATCATGAATCATGAAACACAGAATTGCAAAAAATGCATCATTTAACACTTACAATTATGCTTCTACCGTCATTATTAGACACTCATGTTAAACTCATGCAATTTATGGATGAAACCTAGAGCAGGCACACCCATTATTAAAAACCCACAAGCATTTTCCACTTTTTTTTTTCCACAGTGTGCTGAAAGTGCGACTGAAACATATATTAACTGATCGTCTCTGTCTGCCTGTCCTCTACACTCTCTCCTAGGCAGCCCTCCAGAAGTCATATCTGTGGAATCAGTTCTGTCACCACACCAGCTAACCGCTTTAGCAGCTAGCAGCCCTCCATCTGCAGTGTTTTATTCAGTGACCATCTCCTCATTGGCCATGCTGAAGGATTGATGAATTCAATTAAATGTATCTCACAGTAAAAAGAAGCTCCTGGTGATGCTGACTACTAAGAGATTAAAGTCTTTAAAGCTCACAAAGGATTCATATTGAATACTATAATATTCTGCAGAGATAAAATTGAGATGTGCATGTTTTATGTTTGACTACCCTTGATAAAAGAAAATGCTTTAAGTCTTTTTGCGATCCTATGAGACGCCGCATCTCAGGTGGATGAGATTCTGCATGAAAGGAACAAATTAAGAATTTAACTGTGTTGTGTTTTTCACTAGATGAAGGATTCTATATAATTATGCAATTAGCAAGCATGAATATATTTGTAAGTGTCAGTGTCTCTTCTTGTTGTCTCTGTTGAGCAGCAGGTGAAAGTTTATGAAAAAACCTGACGGGGTTCATAGAGATAAAAACTGGCACTAAAGAAATCGGTTTTGATCACAATCTCTCACCTGCTCAGTCATGCTCTTGCTGGGAAACCATTTTGACATCAGACAGTGTGTACATGCCATGGATGTTCATACACACAATGCTTTAAGCAGCATCTTCTGGTGCTCAATAACTGTCAAACAGTCTGTCAGCCTCTGGCCAACACAGACCACATTCTTGAGAAGTTATTGCTGCACAGAGCAAGCTTATCGTCTTGTGGTTTATGAAGGTCTACACACAGATGCATCAAGCTTCAAGCCACCCCTTTAGCTATTCAGTAGGTGACAAGCACAACATCTGTATTATTTTTACTATGCAACAGTTAGTTGTGATCCCCGAATTTGATTGGCTGACTGGCACACAATCTATAAGGCTATTCGAAATTAGTTTTTATTTTTAAAACATGTTACTACTTTTAATATGAGCTACTAGCAAAAGACACAAGGCTGTTGTCTGGCTATTTAAATCTAGCGGGTTTTAGTGTCTCATGTCGCAAATACAATGACGCTGGTAGTGACGATGCTGTCTGACCAATCAGTGATCTGCAGTGTTTTCACGTCACATTTTAGTATCGGTACGGTATGCTTGGAACCTCAACAGAGGTGGCACCCTTTAAAGCGAGCCGAAGCGAGCCGTACCGTACCATGCAGTGGAAATGCGCCATAACTGAGCCGTACCGAATCGAGCCGTACCGTACCATGCAGTGGAAAAGCGCCAAAGCGTGCCGTGCCATACCGAACCGTACCGTACCATGCAGTGGAAAAGCGCCATATAATCTTTCATATAGAACGAGGCGAAGGGCAGTGGAATGAAAAAAATGCAAGGCTAGTAGAGACCTACTTTTAAGGGCAGCACAATTCTAGAACTCCCTGTCATGCATGGGAAGTTACAAAAAATGTGAGACGTAACCCTAACAATCGTTCACATATTTTTTTTTTATTTTTTTTAATATTTATAACAAGAGCAGTGGAATGCGAAAAGCATGTATCATTGGTATGGCAAAAGATGGTGGCAATGGAGTTTCATTGAAGGAATCGGTTAAAGGAATGATTCAAGGAATTGATTGCTTCAATCGAGAGAGACATTGAATCATTCACTCAACAGATTCCATCCAAGCCACTAATTCCTTTAGAAACTTAAATCTGCTGCTGCTTTTGCTCGGAGGCACACCAGTTCTGCTTTGGTTTCTGGAGCAAAAAAAATTTTGTAGCTTATATAGGTTTCTTATAAAATGTGGCACTAAACATGTCAAAATCATAGTTTGTTTCCTAAATTGGATTATACCTTGAATGCATAAAAGTGTCTGTTAAATGCATAAATGTAATTGTGTCAATCATTCGGAATCCATTTGCATTAATCAACACTATCAAATAAATTAGCACCGTGTCTAAATTGGCTGATGTGTTATACAGCTCTGCTAACAAATTCTTATATACTGTAGTGTGTCCAATGCTTAATGCTCTTTTGATTAGGAAACTTGTCAATAATGTCCAATTAACAGAATTACATTTTGTTCTCCTTTTTAAATGATTAAGAAACGAAAGAGAGAGATGGAGTAAGAGAGAGAGACGTTTCCCAATAGTATCACATTGATCTTTTTGTTCCAGCCACAGACTGGATAACATCTCTGGCTGGAGTCGATGAAATGATAAACCTTTCCTTTCTGAAGGTACGCCAGTTTAAAGAGGATCATGTCATTCTCTGAGAAACTCACATTAAAGGAGGGAGAGGTGGTGGGAGGTGGCAGACAAACAGCTTGCTGTAAACCTTCTTGTCATCATGTGGATCTGATGATGATTGGACCACATTGTGCGTTCAAAGAAATGTTGATTGCATGCATAGATGGATCACCTGGGCAGATTTATGGTTTATGTCAAAATACAATATGATTTATTGTGTTTCTGGACACATCAAATCGATGTTCAAGATTTATTGAAAGGCTTCTGGAAATAATATGTAACGCTCATATTTTCTACTGAGTCCAAATAAATTTTATATGCAATACTGTTTGAAGGGGCTTGGCTATTACATTTATGTAAAAATTTATATTCAACCTACTATCGAGCACAAACAGCTTATGCTTTTCTGTGTCATCTGCACGCTGCAGCTGTTTTCATTCAAATCAAGCGTAATAAACATGCATTTATTTGTATAGCTGTATTTTATATTTAATCTGTATCTATCTGTATTTTTATGCTATACTGTAGTGTTATCTGTATGCACCAAGGGTCTGAGAGTAACGCAATTTCAATCCTCTGTATGTATGTGCTGTACATGTGGAAGAATTGACAATAAAGCAGACTTGACTTGGCATGGATTATTTTGCTGATCTCCTTGCTATGTTTCTGGACATTGCTGCTATGGGAGAGTCAGACAGCTCTCAGAATGCATCAAAAATATCTTCATTTGTGTTGCTAAGATGAATGGAGGTCTTACGGGTTTGGAAGGACATGAGGGTGAGTAATTAATGAACCCTTTAAAGGTGAATGATGCAAAATAACGCCAGCAGAGCTCACTCATAATTCATTACATAAATAATAAAAAGTTAATTTAGCTGAAATACATATTAGAACAGTCTTGAAGCTATTTTGTATCTAAGTATCATGAATAAAACACAGCTGTTGACCGATCAAAATCAAGGACTGGAACTTTTATAATTATATACAAAAATCACAAGTTATATATATTTCATTATAATTTTAAGACCGCTACAATAAAAATAATAATAATAATCTAATAATGAAATTTAATTAATTAAAAATTGACTATATATAGAATGGTATATACATACAGTACAGTGGGTATTGCCCCTCCTTGAACTGCCACCTTAACGTGGTGGAGGGGTTTGAGTACCCGAATGACCCTAGGAGCTATGTTGTCTGGGGCTATATGCCCCTGGTAGGGTCTCCCAAGGCAAACAGGTCCTAGGCGACGGGTCAGACTAAGAGCGGTTCAGAACCCCCTTATGAGAAGAATAAATCAAAGGACCGTGACGTCGCCCGGTATGGCGCAGCCGGGGCCCCACCCTGGAGCCAGGCCCGGGGTTGGGGCTCGTATGCGAGCGCCTGGTGGCTGGGCCTCCCCCCACGGGGTCCGGCCGGGCTCAGCCCGAAGGAGCGACGTGGGGCCGCCTTCCCGTGGGCTCACCACCTACAGGAGGGACCGTAAGGGGCCGGTGCTTAGACAATCGGGTGGCAGTCGAAGGCGGGGGCCTCGACAGCCCGATCCCTGGACACGGAAACTAGCTCTAGGGACGTGGAATGTCACCTCACTGGCGGGGAAGGAGCCCGAGATTGTGCGTGAGGTAGAGAGGTTTTGACTAGCGATAGTCGGGCTCACCTCTACGCACAGCTTGGGCTCTGGAACCACACTCCTCGAGAGAGGATGGACTCTTCACCACTCTGGAGTTGCCCATGGTGAGAGGCGGCGGGCTGGTGTGGGTTTGCTTATAGCCCCCCAGCTCAGCTGCCATGTGTTGGAGTTTACCCCGGTGAACGAGAGGGTCGCTTCCCTGCGCCTTCGGGTCGGGGATAGGTCTCTCACTGTCGTTTGTGCCTACGGGCCGAACGGCAGTGCAGAGTACCCAGCCTTCTTGGAGTCTCTGGGAGGGGTGCTGGAAAGTGCTCCGACTGGGGACTCCATCGTTTTACTGGGGGACTTCAACGCCCACGTGGGCAATGACAGTGACACCTGGAGGGGCGTGATTGCCTCGAAGAGATTCTGGCAAACCGTCCGGCGCCTCAGGAGAGGGAAGCAGTGCCCTACCAACGCTGTTTACAGTAGAGGTGGGGAGCTGTTGACCTCAACTGGGGATGTCGTTGGACAGTGGAAGGAATACTTCGAGGATCTCCTCAATCCCGCTGTCACGTCTTCCATTGAGGAAGCAGAGGCTGAGGGCTCAGATGTGGACTCGTCAATACCCAAGCTGAAGTCACCGAGGTAGTCAAGAAACTCCTCGGTGGCAAGGCACCGGGGGTGGATGAGATCCGCCCTGAGTACCTCAAGTCTCTGGATGTTGTGGGGCTGTCTTGGCTGACACGCCTCTGCAGCATCGCGTGGCAGTCGGGGACGGTGCCTCTGGGATGGCAGACCGGGGTGGTGGTCCCTCTTTTTAAGAAGGGGGACCGGAGGGTGTGTTCCAACTACAGGGGGATCACACTTTTCAGCCTCCCTGGGAAAGTCTATGCCAGGGTACTGGAGAGGAGAATCCGGCCGATAGTAGAACCTCGGATTCAGGAGGAACAGTGTGGTTTTCGTCCAGGGTGCGGAACACTGGACCAGCTCTATACCCTCTACAAGGTGCTGGAGGGTTCATGGGAGTTTGCCCAACCAGTCCACATGTGCTTTGTGGATTTGGAGAAGGCATTCGACTGTGTCCCTCACGGCGGCCTGTGGAGGGTGCTCTGGGAGTATGGGGTCCGGGGCCCTTTGCTAAAGGCTATCCGGTCCCTGTACGACCGGAGCAGGAGCTTGGTTCGTATTGCCAGCCGTAAGTCAGACTTGTTCCCGGTGCGTGTTGGACTCCAGCAGGGCTGCCCTTTTGTCGCCGGTTCTGTTCATGATTTTTATGGACAGAATTTCTAGGCGCAGCCAGGGGCCGGAGGGGGTCAGGTTTGGTGACAACACGATTTCGTCTCTGCTCTTTGCGGATGATGTTGTCGTGTTGGCCTCATCAAGCCAGGACCTTCAGCATGCACTGGGATGGTTTGCAGCCGAGTGTGAAGCGGCTGGGATGAGAATCAGCACCTCCAAATCCGAGGCTATGGTCCTCAGTCGGAAAAGGGTGGCTTGCCCACTTCAGGTTGGTGGAGAGTTCCTGCCTCAAGTGGAGGAGTTTAAGTATCTTGGGGTCTTGTTCACGAGTGAGGGAAGGATGGAACGGGAGATTGACAGACGGATCGGTGCAGCTTCTGCAGTAATGCGGTCGATGTACCGGTCTGTCGTGGTGAAGAAAGAGCTGAGCCGCAAGGCGAAGCTCTCAATTTACCGGTCAATCTACGTTCCTACTCTCACCTATGGTCATGAGCTTTGGGTCATGACCGAAAGGACAAGATCCCGGATACAGGCGGCCGAAATGTGCTTTCTCCGCAGGGTGGCTGGGCGATCCCTTAGAGATAGGGTGAGAAGCTCAGTCACCCGGGAGGAGCTCAGAGTAGAGCCGCTGCTCCTCCACATCGAGAGGGGTCAGCTGAGGTGGCTCGGGCATCTGTTCCGGATGCCTCCTGGACGCCTTCCCGGGAAGGTGTTCCGGGCGCGTCCCACTGGGAGGAGACCCCGGGGGAGACCTAGGACACGCTGGAGAGACTATGTCTCCCGCCTGGCCTGGGAACGCCTCGGTGTCCCCCCAGAAGAGCTGGAGGAAGTGTCTAGGGAGAGGGAAGTCTGGGGTTCTCTGCTTAGACTGCTGCCCCCGCGACCCGGCCCCGGATAAGCGGTAGAAGATGGATGGATGGATGGATGGACAGAGCTAGTCCAGCAATATAAATCAGTTTATCTCTTTTACCCAATTGGTATATGACCAATGTCTAATTAATACTGAAATATTCTTGCTCATGCAGTTCACTTTAAAGATGCTTTAAAGTAAAATAATAAGCAGCTCTTCTTGTGGCTGGATAAAACCTTCCCTTAAATGGTCAGGCAACATGCTTACTCTATACGACAATCAGTGGCTTTGAAAACAGATGTCTCCTCGGAGAAGGAGGAGGATGGCTAGCTGCCATACTTGGCTATGAAAGGGTGAAGGGACAGCATGCTTTTGGATCTGGCCCACTCTATCCCCCTCAACTTCTCTTCTCTTCCCGTCCTGTTACTCTCTGGGGGAGTGAGTATCTTTTCAAAGGTTGGCCTCTGCTCACTGCATACCTCTACCACAAAAGGAAGAGCGAGTTGCAGGATCCAGTGGACATTCATAAGTTTCCATGCTTTTGAGACAGCTGTCTCCACACAAATTCTATTTGTATTTGTCATCCCAGACTTGACCCTTTTTTGTCAGGGAAATTTGACACTGTTTGTGTTTGGCAAGGTATTGGGCAGCATTTTATTTTCAGGGGCATGCTGAGTAAGGAGGCATTACACTATTTTGAATTTATGCGGCCAGAATCAGATGTCTACACATTTTGGCTCATATTCATAATGGATGTACAGTGACACTGGTACAAATGATGAGTGTTTTCATATACCGAAGTGTTCTCATAAAACACAGAGTGGTGTAAAGAAAATGGCCTCAGAATGTATTTCCTTCTCAATCTCCGTGTCACATTAAAGTCAACTACTGCTAGAGTATGTCTGCTTTAATTCACTGTTCTTTCTTTCTTTCTTTCTTTCTTTCTGTCAGCAGAACATTCAGTTATCGATTGCACACCCACTCCAGCCCTCCAGTGTTCCTGCCATACAGCTATTTCTCTCTGTTCACATCATACTTGCTCCTTCACGTTAATATTTCTTATACTTTTAGTTTTCATCTGTTTCATTTTCCCTCCTCCTCCCTCCATCCTGCTCCAGCTCAAACGTCACTGTACTCTGCAGTAGAAACTATGCTTTGAAGTTTCAATGGTTTCTCCTCTCTTTTGTCTTAACGCTGATTAGGACCCAGCTGTCTATTATTCAGACATTTTGATTTTGAGTTTAAGGGCTGGCATGTGTATCTCTGATTTAATCATTCAGAAGTGGGGAGAATAGGGTAAAATATGCCACCCCCTTAATCTAACAAACTGTGCATTATATTTTAGAAAGACTTTTCATACCCAGCAAACTCAGAACGTTTCTCTAACATTATTGTATGTATATTGTATCTCTAACATATATTGTATCTTGTTTGAATATTCCTTTGGGAACTAATTCCTAACATTCTAGGAATATTCTTATTAGGTTTATATTTATTAACATTTCCAGAACATTCTGGCACCCAAAATTGTTAGCTGGGTTTAGAGATGCAAACAAGAAAAGCATTCAGAATTGTTATGTAAAAAATATCAATTTGCATGTCAAAGCACATTTTCTACTTGACAGGTAAAGTAAATTTTATGTAAAAGCTAATTTATTCAAGTCAAAAAAAATTGTTTATACATGATGCTGAGTTTCCAATATACTCAAGTGGAATATAGTATAGTACAAATACTACATGTAGTATAGTATAGTGTAGTATAGTATAGTACAGTACAGTACAGTACAGTATAGAGTAGAGTATATCCAATATACTCAAGTATACTGGATATTAACCTTTTGGTTTATGAAAATGCAAATAATGTGAATTAGATAGCCTAATTAATATTACAAAAACTATTAATTGGCAATTTACATTAGTAACTGTTAAACCACACACTTATGTGCATACTTTTAATTAAAATGTAAAAAGTTTTTTACATTAGAGGTTGGCTTATCTCTTAACATAACTTACACCAGACATTTAAATTTTTCAATTTCAAAAATGGTCTACTTGGCAGGTAAAGTGTATTTTACATAAAGCATTTTTTTTTTCAGTACTAAAAAGTGTTGGTGAATGTTCAAAGTATATAAAAACTTGCTAATTATTTGGCTCAGTATTAGTCAGCAATTATTACAAACTTCTACCAAAATGATTGCTGTGCTTTGGGGAAATTTACTTTATTCAAGTATATTCAATATTAAACATTTATTGTGAAGCAAATTAATGTTAAGTAAACATCCAATAATATAACTGATGTAGTAGTTTAAAATAAATGGCACACAGTGTTGCCAAGTCTGTGGTTTTCCTGTGGAGTTGGGCTTCTATAACACTGTTGCCGTGGGTTGTTTTTCATGTAATGTTGAAGCGACCCCAAAATCATGCTATTTAGCCCATGGAAAGCCAATTTTACCAGCTGGAAACCCTGCCAAAAATCTACTCCCCCCAGAAAACCCCCCTCGGAACACAATCTTTACCCCCCACCCCAAAAAAAACACTACTGGGCTAATCTTGAGTTGCAATTGGGCAAGTTTTGTTTTGTGTGACACATCTTACCCCACTCTCCCTTATATTTGCTGCAGGGAGTGACCCTGCTCAATAGAATGCAAACTACTTCCCTCAGAAATTCAGATATCACAGCAATAAGTGAGTTTGTCTTCATGTGGGAGGCTGGAGAGAGCGTTTGTATGTGTGTGTGTGTGTGTCTTGTTCAGGTGGGGGCTCGACTCAATTATTTGATGGCTCTGGGTGGCTGAAAGGACGATGGATGCATGTTTTAAACATTCCTTTTCCCTTAGCCCCTCTTCTCACCTACTACCTACACAAACACACACACATGGACTGCTGAAATACACCCCCACAAGCATATGCACCTATCTGTGGCCCCTCCCTCCCCTGAATTTTGTGGGAGGGAAGCCCGCAGGTCCTTTCAGTGATGAGATCAATGGATGAGTTCAGGCAGAATGCAAGGTCACCTTCATGGATCCAGCACAGAGCGGGAGAGAAACAGAGAGGCGGCGATGTAGAATCTGTGACATTAAAGCAGGTGCACGCTTAGCCCTTGTCACAGCAACATGATGTGTTTTCAAAATCATTGTTTACAAAAGCACTTTATTTCTTTGCTTTCTCATCTCAGACACTCCTGCTTTTCATGTACCAATTAGTCGCTGGTAGTGTTTGGGCTTCAAACACCCCTTCCCTCCCTCACCATAAACGCTCCTGCAGCCGCAGGGAAAGGGATTGAGTTTTCTCTCGTCTTTATTCATCAAGTGAGTCACTGGCAATGGCTGCCTGGAAGAGGTTAAAAAAGAGTTATATGTGACAGAGGAGAGGAGGGATGATTTAAGCCCCCGTGAAAGCAAATAATAATGGGAGGATCATTCGGGTGAGGAGAATGGAGCCCAAAAAAAAGGAGAGGAGGAGGAGGAGAAATTGTACCGTACTGGGAGATTAGCAGTGCTTAGCCTCGCTCGCTATCTCTTCCGCTCATTGATGGACCGCAGACCAGTGGCTTTCAACTAGTGGGCTTTAAACCAAAAATGGGTCATGGGCTTGTTCTGACAGGGTTATGAATAGCAGGGGATCTGAATGCATTGGAAATGGTTTCCATATCTTTTGTTTTTGATGTCAAATGCTACAAATCAGTATTTGGGAACAAATTGATCTCTCACTTTGTAGAAGCTACCCAAGTTATACAGATGTCAACATGAACAGGTTGCATAACATGCCTTCCTACTCAAATCATGTACAAAATGACAAGTGCATGCTATAAAGCTATGAAAATAGTCCTGTCAAGTTTATCATAAGGAAATAATGGGGCCTGAACACTGCAATCTTAAAAAAATGAACACTATTACAATAATTTATCGAAAATACAGTTGTCCCACCTATGCTGTTTTTTATGCATGTACAAAATTCTCTTAATTTAAAGGGACAGTTTACCCGAAAATGAAAATTCTGTCACTATTTATGCACCCTTGTATTGTTCCATGTTTGTTTTTTTTGGTGAGCAATTTTTAACTGTATATTTTATGTTGGGCCTATTCATGGTAATTTTAAAGGAAAATATTGGGTTCAGTTCAAGTTAAACTCAGTCTACAACATTTGTGGTATAATGAAGATCACAATAACTCTTACTCAAAAATCAAGATTACAGTGAGACATTTTAAATGGAAGCCAATATTTGGGGCGAAAATGTGAAGCTTAGAATTAATTTATCTTCTAAAACTTTAGCGATATTTGAGCTGTAATTTTGTTCTCGCCAAATTTATGAATGTTTAAGGATTTTAGATGTCATACTGTCATGCCAACAAGTTTGTAAAATTGGATACTTCACAGAGAAAGTGTCAAGTGGTTGTTTTACACTAAAAATCAATTAAATACATGCAGTTTACATTTAGTTTTTTTTTTCTTAAACAGTATTTTAAAATAGTTTTGCCCTCATTTTGTAAATACATTGCAAAAGTATTTACTTATTTATGTATTTATTTATTTTGAAATGCAGGACAAGGTTGTTGTTTTTTACTTGCATTGAACCTGGAATATTACCTAAATTACTGTTTGATTTTAAGAACGGTTTTGTTTGTTTTTGTTTGATATATATATATATATATATATATATATATATATATATATATATATATATATATATATTTAAATGTCATGTGTACATATAAGGAAACAAACCATTTGAAAACTAACGCAGTTGATTTCAGTTCCATGAAAGAGAGCCAAACCGCAATTTTCTGCTGTTCTGTTTAATTTATTGTTTGGACAGATATCTGGGCTTCATTCAAAATGTGGCATTAAATGGATCTGTGTGGGATGCTTGCAGTGAAGACCTGTGTGGCACTTTGTCCAATTGGACATCGCGCTTCTGGCATAGCTTCAAAGCTGAAAGAATGAGCTCACACATTTTGGTGTGTGAAAACCTGTTCATTCTCATGGGATTACATTTGTGATGTCTTTACAGGTGCTTAAGATCCAGTGCAAATCTAGGAGTATCTTTACATTGTGCTCATGGGTAAATGTTAAACTATAAATATTTGATAGTTGCTAAGTAACCTCAGAAACCACCTGCAGTGGTACATGAACGAATTGATTTAAAAATAGATGCAGCTGAGTTGTCACATGTACATACGTCCTGAAAACTGTTGAATGGGAAAGAGAGATAGAGCAAATCAAGCAAACATGCAGCATCATTAATAAAGAACAGTGCATTGGCAAAGACCATTAGCATGAGTCTAAGATTAAATGACAAAAACACCTGAAGATGGAGCTGAGTGTCTATAGAAATGCAGAAATTTGTTACCGCAGATGGAAAATACTGGAGAATGGCGCCACATTGTGGTAAAAATTGAAAATCTGTTGTAGTTGTAAACTATAGGCTACTGTTGCTCTGGCTTCCTTTGTCATGACTAATCAATGTCTCTGTTCCAAAACCTAGTGATCCGCCTACAAAGACATTTTAAGGCATCAAAGGCATGCTCACAACATGAAACGTGTTCCAAAAGGTAGCTAGCAGGATTATGCTGCCTACTTATGAACAAATTGTAAGGCAGCATTGCATATATCCTTCATACAGAAGGAAATCCTAGAATACACTGCAACGCCCCTAGAGAGAGAGAGAGAGCCTCCCAAATGGTGGTTGCATCACAAAATTGTAATTTATAAAAATGTTTGAGAATGTTACAAAAATGTGCCTGTGGTGACATTTCCGCAAAATTATATTATATTGCCTGTTGCACATTTATGACTAATGAATGAACTATTTTACTACATATTTTTGTGTGCTTCTTATTTATATGGTTATCTGACTAACAATGTATTAGCTTAGCAACTTGCTAACTGCAAACACTGTTAAAATCAACTGTGAGTTGCATCTCCTGTTTTTGCAGTATTGGAGCCTCTGAAGGTTTCAAATTGGTCACTTACTTTGCCTTTACATTTAGGATTAGGTCTATGGTAGCTCACTGGATTTTGAAACAGAGCCATTTTGTACTTGGATTGTAATGAGTGCAAAGTCACTAAATGCCTACCTAGCATGACTGGCTAAATAAGAACTAACCTGGAATTTCAAAGATAGATATTGATTGCCTAGATATTGATATGGTGACATTTTAAAGTATTTGTTATGAGTTATCAAGTTCAGAAAATACACACATACACACACAAACTGCGGAAAATAGGGGGACGCTGTCCTAGACTGGAGTTCCTATAGGTAGTCGTGGTAAGCAGACATAAGCATGGGCATAAAGATTGATATCCACAGGGTTGCCGTCAAGCCTAATGTCCTCCAGGGCTTTCCGTATGTAGTTTATGTCGTGGGTGTTGCAGAAAGTATCTTGGCCTATGCTCTGTATATTGTTGTTCTGGAGGAATAGAGAGAGAAGCAGTATTAAATCTGAGGATTTAGAGTTGTGAGAGTAGCAGCAGTTGTTTTTACCTGCAGGTGGAGCACTCGCAGGCTCTCAGGCAGGGGTACGGGAATGTAGTCTAACTTGTTATTTGACAGGTACAGGAACTGAAGTTCCTTCATCTTCTACTCAGGAGAGGAAATGAACACAAACAAGATAAGATTATCAAGTTCCATGTGCTGTCTGTAATTTGTCAGTGGAAACACAATTATTTGGTAAGGATAAAAATGAAATAAATAAAAAAGACATAATGGCATAGTTTGTTTTTAGAGAATGTGTCTTCAATATAAGTGAATTATGATTTACTACATTGGCAGTTTTGTTTGTTTGTGTGTGTGTGTGTGTAAACCTGAATAAAATAAATAAATAATAAATCTGCAGATTTATTTAAATCTACAGACAATATTGTCTCGTACACTCTCAGAAAAAAATACAAAAGCTGTCACTAGGGCAGTAAGGTAACATATACACTATATATACATTTAAGGTAGATAGACCCTTTTTATGGATACATAAGGTATGAAGGTGTTAATTTTTAAAAATTATAAAAAGTGATAGATTTTTTTAGAGAGTGTAGATGCATTCTTATAGCTAATATATTTTATGCAGTGTTGCTTCTCAAGTAAATTCATCTTATTTTAAGAATTGTTAGATATTTTTTTACTGGAAAACAAGTTTGAAAAGAGTTATTAAAACTCTTATTTGTATGTTTTATTTGTGCTCTTAAAGCAGAATGAAAATTCAAAAAGTTCAAAAGTTTTTTTTTTTTTTTTTTACTTTTATTCAGCAAGGATGCATTAAATTGATCAAAAGTGACAGAAAATACATCTATAATTCATATTTTACATAAATGTTCAAACGTTATATCCCTCAAATAATTCTAAAAATGTATCACAATTTCTACAAAAATGTTAAACATTGTTAACAATAAGAAAGGTTTCTTGAGCACCAAATCAGCATATTAGAATGGTTTCTAAAAAATTCTTACCAACCCCAAACTTTTGAATGGTTGTGTACATACCATAAAGGCCTCTGCATGCATGCCTGTACTCCTCATCTGGTTATTGCGAACATCGATGTGTTTGAGGGTAGCTGGGAGTTCTGGAAGGGCCTGGATGTTGTTATCAGCCAATATGAGATCCTGAAGCTGAAGAGTTGACCGAAAAGCATCCTCATTCACTATACTTATCTGGTTTCCACTCAGGTCGATCCTTTTTAGCTGATCTGAAAACACCATTAAGTGTGGTTTTCTGTAATTCCATGTATTCATAACACAATTAAGTCTTAAATCTAGATTATTAATTAGCTAACTATCTATGGATTTTATTCCTGATGTAAACTGTGTAATACAGCATGTGTTCGAAAAACTACATTTGTATTTGTAAGAAAGAAGTCTCTTCGAGTCTTACTGAGATTGATGAAGTCTGTGGCCCTGACCTCTGTGATCTTGTTGAAGCGAGCGTAGAAGTGTGTGGTTTCTTTAGGGAGAGGGGGAATCTGAGTCAGATCTGAGTCATCACAGTACACACTGCCACTGATACACACACACAGCAGGCAGGAGGGCATGCCTGCAGTAGAGAGGGAGAGAGGAATGTATTATAACGGTTTTACACCACTAGATGGCGAAGATTCGCGATAGAAAACACATTTTTATCTCTTTCAAACCAATTATCCATTTACCTAAGCCTGTGTCAGGCCCAAACAGGCCTGGACCATGGAAGTCTAGAGAGGAAGGGAAAACTGACTTTGTCGGACGGGGCGGCAGTGTCACTTCCTCCACATAGTCCTTTGGAGGAACTATAGCAGGTGGCTGAGTGACTGCTGGGGGAGGAGCCAGCGTCCCAACCTCAGTCAGTGAGAAGAAACAGAGGTCAGACAAAATGAATTCACGGAACATAACAAGATTCATAAACATGTTCATAGTGACTCTTTCTGAAAGGGATTGTTATTGTTTATTGCTTACTTTCTTACTTATATGGAGCACACAAGATGATATTTTTTGAGAAATGTCCATACAACCAAAGTCATTGGGTTTAAAAGCTGGTTCCCAGCCTTCTTCTGCCGCACAACATACAGTATATGTTGTATAAATGAAAACATAAAATCATATATCTATGACATACTTTCTTAAAGTTAAAATGAATTAAACTCTCAGAGCAGCAATGGAAATGAAGTTCAGTGACTTCAAAAGTTAATCATCAATAGCAAAATATCAAATAACAGCAATACTGATACCTTCTTGGAATATATATGTTACTTTTTGCTTACTTTTCTTTTTCTTATTTACTTTTATGGTGTTGTTTGTGTGAGAGAGAGAGAGATTTTGGAGAGAAATAGCACTTATCGTCCTTCACTCTGATTATGTAGTAAAATACAGTTTGATGTTCCACCTAACTAAGATTTTTTCTTTTGAGCTCCGTGGAAGAAAGAAAGTCATAGAGGTTTGGAACAGCATGATGATGAGTAAATGACGACAGAATTGACAAACTGACAAAACTCTAGAAACCTCCCCTTACCTCCTCATCCAGGTCATCATAAACATAGGTCTCTCCATATGTGTTTAGATTCCATGTGTTTGAGTCATCATAATTCTCCAGGTCATATGGTCCAGGGCCCGAAGTAATTGGAGGGGCACTTAGACTGAAGCCCATCAGGGTCCAAACAAGGTACAGTGCCATCTATAGTAGACAAAGTGAATGATCTGTGTAGATGTACTTAGTACATCTTATTTGTTATTGTCTGAAAAATGAGCTTTCATTTTGTGATTTTGGCAATGTCCTCTTTTTTCTCCCAGGGATTTTATGACGGTTTGCAGGAGCTCTTTGTCTACATCCCTGTGTGCCTGTCAAACCAGTGTATGTTTAACCTTTAAGGACATTATTTCTTGCTGCCTAGACTGGTAAATTCATAATAACCACAAACAGCATACATAATGACAGCATGCAAGTGCATACACTTTAGACCCTCCATGCATTTGAAAACATGAAGTGGTTGTGTGGTTTGCAAAATTAATCTATCAGACGGCTGTATTTGGATATGGAACATGGCCTAACCAGAAGAGTTTTGTAAATAAAGCTGTTTGCTTTAGTCGCTGACAAGGATGTGCTAGCTTGCATGGGTTTTCTGCACATATATCTTTATCAATGAATCCCCTGGAGTCACATTGCAAAATAATCCAAATAACCTACTGTACCAAATATAACATAATAAATCCAAATCACGCGTCATCCTCCATACTGAATCAACACAGATGGAGTACATAATACACATCTACATGGTCGTCAATGCTGTGCGATCAGGGGATGACACCGACCTTGCCTTCCCATAAACCCCTAACAGCTCCAGCCTGACACATCAGTTTTCAGAGCTCTCCTGGGCCCATTTAATTATTCACGTAACTCTGTTCTAAAATATTAAGAATGAGACCAGTTACCAAGAAGTCTTCACGCAGCAGGAAGGGGAAATAAACCTACCTTTGATGTTTGTCTGTGAACAGCCATGGCCCAAGAGCGGATCTTAGAGGAGCAGTGGTATGGAAGCTGGCCCTGTGTTCTCCTGAGATTTAAGCAATGAATAACTCACCCAGGATTGAGGACACAAGCAGGTTAGGTGAGGGGGAGAAGTGGGAGCTCAGCTGGGGGATGGCCAGGTCAGTTTTCTCAGCTGTCACTAATTCTACCCCTATTAATAGTGTAGTCTCAAGACTCGGTCTGGTTTAGTAATTTACCACTTCCTACCGGCAGGTTGTTATCATCGTGTGGTTTCAGACATGCGTCCTAGGGAGATGTAAGGATTCCTGTTTTTGGCACTATGTTTTATAATGTTTTGGTGTTCCAGAAGACAATTTCAAATTTCTGGAAACATCTTGAATTGTTTTGGGAGAGGTCAGTTCACCCTTGTGGTTTCCAGTCTATTCAGTCCTACACTTTTTAGACCTCTTAATATAATTGTGAAAACTGAGAAGAAAAATCTGTGTCCTAATTGTTTGACTTGATTTGACTGAATACCCTTTAAAGTCTGATTTAAACTAATGAGCTTAATGTTATTTCATGCTGTATTAAGCAGGTCGGTGAGGTCAGCTGTTTGTGATTTGACTCGGACTGATGTCCAATAGCAAACCTAGTGGACGACCTTTGACATCGTCTGATGTTTTACTGGCGTCTGCCTGACGAGACTCAAACAGACACGCCTTCTTCATTCCTTTTTTTTTTAGAGATCTTGCGTCATTTCGCAATTAGCAACTGTTTCAGATATCAGACATTCCTTTGCTAAATATGACGAGGAAGGAGCTCAGGAGGAAGCACTGAGGAGCAGAGGATAAAACTTTTCCCGGGTGTATTTTCGCAATTATTTGTTTTTGAAAGAAATGTATTTTGTTTAACAAGACTTGATCTGATAAATAATAAAAATTGTATAACTGTGAAATATTAATGTCATTTAAAGTATTTAAAGATTTCAACTATTTTCTAATTTAATATATTTTAAAATGTAATTTATCCACCTGCTGGGGGAGCAAGAGTGCTAAGCTGTTTATCACATTACACAGCATTTCAGGAAATAGTTTCCATAAGCCACCTGAATAACATTAGTCAAGCCATGGAGGATGTATAAAACTACAGAAAGCTCAATAGGATTCTTTCTAAGAACAAGAATGATATGGCCACTGTTGGAAAAATGGCCTTGACTTTATAAAGCAGCATTTAGCTGCTGTGAGAACTATTTCAGTATTTAGTGTATAATGCTGCATTTTTTTCTTTATTTTTTTGTTCCTTCATAGAATGAAAGTCCATGTGTTGTTTTGGACAGCTGGCAATTGAAATATTCTTTCAAAAATTTTCTTTTGTGTTCCACATAATAAAGAATGGTTTGGAATGACACGAGGGAGAATAAATGAATTTGTATTTTTTTTCAGATGAAATAATAGCCAGAAAGACATTACAAAGCAAACTATAGCTGTTTCTACTGAGTAGTACTAATGGGAAAACAAGATTATTGAACAAGACACACCTGGGAAAATGACATGGAACAGAAAAACATGACCAAATAGACATATGAACTTAAATACTCCTCACCCCATTACACCTGGGAAAAAAACTTGTCTTTAACCCTGTGAAGCCCACTGTTGCAGAATTACAACATCACTTTTAACAATTAAAAAAAAGGCCTGCAATTATTTTTCCTATTTTCTTTTTTCTCAAGACCACATTTACATAGTTAATTGGTTCTATTGTTTGTTCTCACAATACTATTGGATAGAAGAAGTGTTTATAGGTTCGGTCATCTGGCCATGAACTCAAATCTCCACTTTTTTGCAAGACTGAATTTGTCAAGTAAAATTCCTTAAATATTTTTTGTGTGTTTATTACAGTCTCTAGAACACATACATATTTAGTGATTTTGGAAAACATTAATCAAATTTGATTTAGAGCTTGTTAAGTCTTTGTTGTAATTCTACAACGCTGGGCCAGAATAGTAGTCAAAATAGCCTGTGCTCATTACACATTACATAAAGTCACTGCACTGCACTTTACAAATTGAAATTTAAACTGTTAGATGATTCACTGTAACTAAGTACTAAATGTTCTTTTCTGTTAAATATGTAATATTTAATAAATTGTAAGTGGTATTTGAATCTCCATCGTCTAGAGCAGTATCTGAAACTCCCTGTATCTTTGTAGTTCTGAACTTGGACTGTCAGGTGATGTTGTGATGAAGCTCGCCTTCACACTTCCAGAGGGTCAAAACTACAAGATCTATGTAGACCACTACTTCACCGGTGTCCCATTGGTAGTCAAGCTCCGTGAGCGTGGAATCCATTATGTGGGAACAGCGAGGCAGGTACCCCTACCCAACTACAACCTTGAAGATGAGAAGAGCTTGAAAAAGGGAGGGGAGGGGAACCACAACATCTGCACTGTCAAATGGTATGACAATAGAGTGGTCCCACTTGTGTTATCCTTTGCTGGACCAGAACCTGTGCAGAAGTTTCAGCGCTGGGACAAAGCCACCAAAACCATCATAGATGTTGAGAGGCCTTACATTGTTGGTACCTAGTGTACAACAAACACATGGCAGGTGTGGATTTGTTGGACTCATTTGCTGCCAAGTACAAGTTCCCCATGAATCCCACCGCTGGTACATTTACATCTTCTGGCACACCATCATCCTTGCTGTGATTAACGCTTGGCTCCTCTACAAGTGGGACTGTAAAGCTCTGAAGATGACTAAGAAAGAGATACTGAAGAGGAGACAGTTTCAGGCACAACTTGTAACCTCTCTCATCCTGGTGAAAACACACAACACAACACAACACAACACAACACCCAAGAGAGGGCGACCATCTTCAGGGAAGAGTTTCACAAGAGTTACTCTGAGTGGCGCCGATACAGGATGGCTGCCTCCGTGACGTGCTCTGCAGTTGTTTTTGTGTTTTTGTTAGTTTGTCCTGTCTTTAGTTATATTCCTGCAATCAGTTTCACCAGGGACGAATTGCTGGATATTCGGCAACACACATCTCCCGATATTTCACCGGTTTTCGACTATTCTGATGTTTTGCTGGACATTCTTGTCGGCGGAGCGGCTGCCCTGATCACACGCTTCAAGAGTACGCGCAGGCGGGGAAAGCGAGCGGGAGCGCTCGTGAGACTCAGAAAACGCGGATTTCGAACGCCGTTGCCTAGCATCCATCTGGCAAATCTCCGCTCTCTACCCAACAAAACGGACGAACTGCTTCTGCTCTCTCAGACAAATAAAGATTTCTCCCAATCTGCTGCTCTGTGTTTCACGGAAACTTGGCTGAATGACACCATACCGGACAGCGCGCTCCATCTGCCGGACTTTCAGCTGTTTAGAGCGGATCGCGACGCAGAATCAAAGGGGAAATCGCGCGGCGGCGGGACATGCTTTTACATCAATGAACGGTGGTGTACAGATGTAACTGTGTTAAAGAAGACGTGCTGCTCAAATCTCGAAACGCTCTTCATTAACTGCAAGCCGTTCTATTCGCCGCGGGAGTTTCATTCGTTCATTCTGGTTAGTGTTTACATCCCTCCTCAAGCGCACGTGAGCTCAGCTTTACAGAAACTCGCTGAGCAGATCACAGAGACAGAACAACAACACCCAGACTCTGTTTTAATCATTCTTGGGGACTTTAATAAAGCCAATCTCTCCCGTGAACTGCCAAAATACAGACAGCATGTTACTTGTCCCACAAGAGACAGTAATATATTGGATCACTGTTACACAACAATAAAGGATGCATTTCACTCTGTTCCACGAGCAGCTTTGGGACGTTCTGATCACCTTCTGGTTCATCTTATACCGACCTACAGGCAGAAACTAAAATCAGCTAAACCTGTATTAAGGACTGTAAAAAGATGGACTAATGAAGCAGAGCAGGATTTACAACCTTGTTTTGACCTCACTGATTGGAGTGTTTTTGAAGCTGCTGCCACCGATCTGGACGAACTCACAGAGACCGTAACATCATATATCAGTTTCTGTGAGGATATGTGTATTCCTACCAAGACTCAACTAAATTACAACAATGACAAACCGTGGTTCACTGCAAAACTCAGACAGCTCCGTCAGGCCAAAGAAGATGCTTACGTGAAGGGGGACAATGTCTTGTATAAACAGGCTAAATACACACTGGAAAAGGAGATCAAAGTGGCAAAGAGGAATTATTCTGAAAAAATAAGGACTCAGTTCACTTCGAACGACTCCGCATCAGTGTGGAAAAGCCTAAAGAAGATCACCAATTACAAGACACCACCCCCCAGCACTGTGGAAAATCAACGACTGGCAGACGATCTGAACGAGTTTTACTGCAGGTTTGAAAGAACACCCATCACCTGCCCTGAACACCTCTCCACACAACCGTTCACACCAATAACAACTCCTGCAACCAACCCTGAATGCCTCTCCAAACAAACGTTCACACCATTCACAGCTCCTGCAACCAACCCTGAATGCCTCTCCACACAACCATTCACACCATTAACAGCTCCTGCAACCCATCCTGATCACCTCTCCAATCAACCGCTCTCACCATTCACAACTCCTGCAACCAACCCTGAATGCCTCTCCAAACAACTGTTCACACCACTCACAACTCCTGCAACCCACCCTGAACACCTCTCCAATCAAGCGCTCTCACCATTCACACCTCCTGCATCCCCCCTCTCCCCCACACCTGCAATACAGATCAGCGAGGATGCGGTGCGCCAGGTCTTCAGGAAGCAGAAAAGGAAAAAAGCACCAGGCCCAGATTGTGTTACACCAGCCTGTCTGAAATCCTGTGCTGACCAGCTGGCCCCCATCTTCACAAAGATCTTCAACAGATCGCTGGAGCTGTGCGAAGTCCCTTCATGCTTCAAACGCTCCACCATCATCCCCATCCCAAAGAAATCCAAAATTACAGGACTAAATGACTACAGGCCTGTGGCTCTAACGTCTGTAGTCATGAAGTCATTTGAAAAACTGGTGCTGGCCCACCTGAAGGACATCACTGGACCCTTGCTGGATCCTCTTCAGTTTGCCTACAGAGCAAACAGGTCTGTGGACGATGCAGTAAACATCGGACTGCATTATGTTCTGCAACACCTAGACAGACCGGGGACCTATGTGAGGATCCTGTTTGTGGACTTCAGCTCTGCCTTCAACACGATCATCCCAAACCTCCTCCTGCCCAAACTAACTCAGCTCTCCGTGCCCACCTCCGTCTGTCAGTGGATCAACAGCTTCCTGACAGACAGGCAGCAGCTAGTGAGGCTGGGAAAATACACATCCAGCACCCGTACAATCAGCACCGGAGCTCCCCAGGGCTGTGTTCTCTCCCCACTGCTCTTCTCCCTGTACACTAATGACTGCACATCTAAGGACCCCTCTGTCAAGCTCCTGAAGTTTGCAGATGACACCACACTCATCGGCCTCATTCAGGACGGTGACGAGTCTGACGGTGCAGTCTCAACAACCTGGAGCTTAACACGCTCAAAACAGTGGAGATGATCGTGGACTTCAGGAGAAACCCCCCTGCACTCCCCCCACTCACCATCATGAACAGCACTGTGACTGCAGTGGAGTCATTCAGGTTCCTGGGCACCACTATCTCTCAGGACCTGAAGTGGGACATTCACATTGACTCCATTGTGAAAAAGGCCCAGCAGAGGTTGTACTTCCTTCGCCAGCTGAGGAAGTTTAACCTGCCACAGGATCTGCTGAAACAGTTCTACTCCACCATCATCGAATCCATCCTCTGCACTTCAGTAACTGTCTGGTTCAGCTCAGCTTCTAAATCGGACCTCAGAAGACTACAGAGGGTAGTCCGGACTGCTGAGCGAATTATCGGTACAACCCTCCCATCTATTCAAGAACTGTACTTATCCAGAGTGAGCAAAAGGGCTGTTAAAATCACTCTGGACCCCTCACATCCAGCACACTCCCTCTTTGAACTGTTGCCATCTGGTCGACGCTACAGAGCACTGAGCACCAGAACGACCAGACACAGGAACAGTTTCTTCCCTCAGGCAATCCATCTTATGAACAGCTGATAATAACTGTGGGACACACTACACTATTTATATTTATATACACTACACTTTTTATCCAACACACATACTTAGCGTACACGTAAATCTTTTGCACATAATATACATGTACATACATGGAACACACTATACTACTTATATTTATATTTATATACACATACACTTATTTATCCAAACACACATACTTAGCGTACAGTTACAATTTTTCCACATAATATACATGTACATACATAAATGCTCTTTTTAATATACCTGCCATACATTGTCAATTTGTATATTGTCAATCCTTACCCACCTATTTGTATTTTTTTGTATTTTTTATTCCTTATTGTGTTTTTTGTTCTGTCGCTGTTATGTTGCACTGCGGAGCTCTGTCACGAAAACAAATTCCTCGTATGTGTGAACATACCTGGCAATAAAGCTCATTCTGATTCTTCTGATTCTGGAAGACGAAAACATTCACACAGAAGGTGACATCAGGGAGCCCTTTGGATCCTCAGAAGAGACCATCCTCAACAGATGTGAGACCCCCAGCCAATAGGTCATCGGACCACCCCCTACAGGATGTAGCCAAAGGTATTATTGCACATTTTCTAGTAAAGACAAAGAGAGGACGCTGCAGACACTGCAATAATGGATACACAAACAAGTGAAATGTTCACCTGTGCTTCTCAGATGAAAAGAACTGTCTCAGTGACTATCACTGCAAGTAAACACAGACTTCATTCAAACCACATTGAAAAAGATAGAATAATTTTTTTTTTAGAAATATGATTTCTTTTTCAATGTTTTTATTGATAAATGCGTTTTCATAATATAAATATGAATGTTGTGTGATTATTACTCATGATATATACTGTTATGGGGCTAATTAAGCAATCAACCCTGCAAATGAATGCTTAAATGCTCTGTATATCTGTTCAGGCAAAGTGAGTACAAATACAGAAATTCTGCTCCTAACTAGGGCCAATGTTGCCTATAAACTTCCCTATAAACTTACTAAAATGTAAAAAATTTAAAAAAATCTTTTATTTCTACATCAGATTCCTCCTAAAACTATCTGAGAGATCAAAAGAAAAATGTGCTAATTTTTTTTATATATTTGGTTATTACAGGGTTAAATTGTTCGTTAACTACCAAAAAATGAATTAATGAATAAATAAATAGCATATACTAGTGGTGATGTTTATGATTCATAACTCTTTTGATTTCGTTCAGATTTGTTCTATGATTTATTATGGTTTCTCTAGGTTTCACCAGGTGAGAGTTTATTATTTATTTGCAGTGATTTATTCACTCAACAGATTCAAAAACATGTTTTTGTTCACAAGGTCCAAGCTAAAATTACATTATTTCTTTTAAAAATTTTTTAAATACCATCATCTGAGCCAAGCAAGTGGAAGCGTGGCTTCTATTGGTAACAACAACCTCTGGGACAAAGTGCAGTTGGCTGGTAGGTAGGATTATTAAATAACCAGAGTTTTTGAGAGCATGACTAATTGCTCACTCCTTCATTAATATTCTTGTGTACCAGATAGTAATGATAAAATCAAACTGCTCTTGAACCTTGTGGGCTGAATGTCTGTGCATCCATAATAAAATAGAGAAAAAGAATGATGTTTCTAAGCACGACAGCCTCAAAATGAAGGTATACAGTATGCAGTTGAAAGTATACAGTAAATGAAAGTATACAGTTAACACATTAAGGGCTTTGCAAACACAATGTAGTATGTACTTACACATTTTTCTTGACTGACTTGTGTATGTTTATTTTTATGAGCACACAACATGGTGTCTGTTGTTCTTTAAACAGCATGACAATGCTGTGAAGTCGTGGCCTAGTGGTAAGAGAGTTTGACTGCTAACCCTAGGGTTGTGGGTTTGAGTCTTGGGCTAGCAATACCATGACTGAGGTGCCCTTGAGCAAGGCACTGAACCCCCAACTGCTGCCTGGGTGCTGCAGCATAAATGGCTGCCCTCTGCTCCGGGTGTGTGTTCACTGCTGTGTGTGTGCACTTTGAATGGGTTAAATGTAGAGCATGAATTCTGAGTTTGGGTCACCAAAATACACTTGATTTTCATACACATATAGCTTAAGAATGGTTTATTTGTTTTTTATTTTGTTTTTTTTCTCTAAAATAGCCAGAGGGTATGCAGATGATTCATGAATTGTAATATTACAACCAATCTGCAATAACGGTACACTATACATATAGGGTTGGCTTTACATTATTGACCAAAGTGGATAGATATCTCACTTTGACTGTTTTAGTGATGCATCACAATTGCAGAACATGATAAATAATGTGAGATGCTGCAATAGTCTACTGACAGGGCATTTCATCTGTTTTGCAGTCACAAGACTGTTGTTTATTTCTTGACAGAAGAATTTGATTGGTTGCAGGTGGTAAGATGACAACTTTTTGAATCATAGACATAGATGTCCTCATATTTATTCACATTTGTTCTCACAGACATATGGAACCAACTTGTGAAGACATTTCGGCAGTGCTATTTTATACTTTTATATTATACTTTTATTCATATTTCATAATTCGAATTAGCTTTTTAAATTTTAATTTTAGATACAGTTAGTATACAGTTAGTTATAGTAGTTTTGTGTTTTTTTTTTTTTGGTGGGGGGCTATTTAATATATTTTTATTTGAGTTTTAGTTTTGTCATTTTAGTAGGCCTACTTAAACTTATTTCATTTAGCTGTCAAGGTTATTTATTTTTTTCTATTTCATCTAAAATTTCTATTTTATTTTAGGTTTATTTAAATTAATAAAAATGACTTTAAATAAATATATTTTTGCAAACTTTAGAAGCTTCATGTGCAACTCAATATCTGGAATGATATAAATAAACCAAATCATCACAAAACAATGGTTTAGAGGAGGTTTTCCAAATATCATCCCTTCTGTATGAAGCATTGTGAGATGTCTCTACTAATACAGTGACTCTGTAACCTGTGTGTGTGTGTGTGTGTGTGATTGTTTTGAGATCTTCTCATGAAATGCTGCTGAGAGCCACAGCAAACCTGCTGACTACTGTGCTATTGTTGAGTTGCTTCCAAAACACACTGCTTCTGAGACATGGAGGATACATTTACCTCAGCTTATCTAACACTTCTTGAGAAGTGTTTCTTAACTTCTTTAAAATGGATATTGTTGCTTTCACCATCTCTGTATTAGGGATGGGCATTCCAAGCAAAAATTCAAAAAGTGCTGGGTATTATTCGATTATAATAAAAAAATAAAATAAAATAAAAAAATGTATCCCTAAAGGGAATGGATATGAGATGGGAGGAAAAATATACTTCAATATCTTCTGTCGCAGTGTGGTAATTACACTGAATATAAACTGCGGGCATCAGGGAGCTGTTACGTGAGCACTGAAATCGATTTTGAATGCGCGCTTGTTTTTTACTTTCACTTTCAAGATTTGAAATCACATTCAGCGCAGCACTTAGCAGTACTTACCACATTTTATAAGATCAGATGTTTGCCAGTGGTTCTCAGGATCTGCAAATCGTTCGCCATCATATCAGTCATCTCTCCTTACTCTGTTTATGTGGTTAGTGAAATGTTATATACTGTAATGTAACAGGCTACCATTAGCAACCGGCTAACCATGTCCCTTTAGTGGTTCACACGCTATTTCTTTTCCTTTCTGAATACGAATTCAGCACACCTCAAACCCAGTCGGGGGTGTTTGTGTTCCTCACAGCACTCTTATTTGACATCGTCCCAAGTAAATAACCATTTTATGCCATGCAAGTCTTTTTTTTAGTCTACAGTGTGCACGTGAGACAATGTGCTCTTCTGTTATCTTTGATAGCTTTTAGGTGCATTGTTGCAACACCACATGAACACGTCACCACCGCATTAGCACGAAAAACATGGAAATTTTTTAAAGACAATAATCGCGCAACCTATTCAATATTCTATAATTAAATATGGTGGAACTGGAAGTGCATCACTGTAAACATGTTTTTGATACATTTTTACAAAATGAGGAATGAGTTGAAATTATTTTATTTGGTAGCTTACTCCAAAGCAATGCGGTATACCACAAATGTTATCTGTAGATGTTAAGTTATAAATAGCCCAGCATATTTAAGAATTAATAGACAGGAATAAACTTTAAACAGTCTCATGTTTTTTGTCAATTAAACATATATTAGCTACATATCCTGTGGCCTGTTTATACTAGAATATTTTTGACTGGTTGACATCTGTTCCAAGGATGTTGATTCATTTTGCATAACTGAAGCTCCACATTTGTTGACCGCATGTTCTTCCAAATTAGGGACAGGTGTCGTACCATTTCGTTCTGCAGAATCTCATTCATTTAGACTCTAGAGATAGCCATTTGTAATGACCCTTTTTGTTCATTAACCCTTAACTGTCACTCACATTTTTGAACATAGACTTTATAGTGCACGATTCAAACTTACATTTTTATAATTCATGAATGAAAACATTTTGTAACATGATATTGATGTACTATTTACATGGTAATGCAGTGTCTGATTTTAAAATGGGTTTTAAAGGATGGAGTTTGAGATTTTAAGTTTTCAGTTGATATATAATTTCTGATGATTTCTAAAATGTGATAGAGAAAAAGGCAACGAAGAAGTCTTTTTTTAAACAAAGGTAAAAAAAAAATCTACATTATAACAGGAGATTTTTGAGGGTGCACTTTTGTCATAAATTACTTTTGCTACATAATTTTTTTACAAAAACATTGGTAAAATATATATTTGGGAGTCTTAGACCTTTCCAACGATATATAGTTAGTCAAGATTAGATTAGATTTCATTGTAATATAGTGAAGTAAATGTAGGCGTCCTGTATACGGGATGGGGTGACAGTTAAAGGGTTAAATGATAAAAATATTATAATAAACACTGATAGCATAAAATAAGAGCACGCAAGGCTGGCAAGCTTATCATTTAGCATTGTGTTAAGCTTGTGAACTAGGCTGGTGCCCCACTGTCCGATTGTTTTTCAGCTGATGATCAAGTTATAAGCTTTATTTACATAATCGTTGATGAATCAGCAGGAGTAGATGTATGCGGTCGCATCTTTCAGTGTGTGCACGGCGCTAATGGCCACAGCAATTCAGCTCCTTGAAGATTTAATGGTTCTGTCAGCTCAGTGTTTGATATTATTGCTGACAGTCGGTGGAATGGTCACACCGTTATTATGCTCGGAACTGATCCAAACATATTCCCCAGCGAATGAACAACCACATATCGTGAACGCAGATTGTTATCCATTGTGTATCCAAGCTTTTGGTGGTCTTAAATGACATTCACATGTCCATGGTAAAATAATTTCATGAATTGCATCCTACTTTAGTATTTTACCCATTTTGTGTGTGTGTGTGTTTGTATTTATGTTATTTCATGTCGCAATATTTAGGCACTGAATTTTGAACACAATAAAATTGGGCTGTTTTTAAGCAAAGCATAGCGATGTGGGGAAGCAGTTCTACAAAATATTTTAGGAATGAAAATGTCTTGTGAAACACACATGTACATGTGGTGTATACAAGATAATTGGCTCTGGGGCATTGAAATTATAAAAAAATGTAATGCATACCTGGATCATGGTCACATTAAATTAAACATTGGTCATCAATTATTCCTCACATAGTCAACAAAACTAAATTGGTATAATCTTGAAGAATGTACAAAGGACTACAGTAATCCCAAAACTCTTTCCTTTCTCATGCATAAATCTCAGTTCTCTTAGCAGAAAATATTGTACTGCTTGAAAAGTATGATGTTTGTCTCCCTGTGTTCAGGTAAATCAATTCTAAATTCCATTCTTGTTGTCTCACACAGAGGGACATTATAAAAAAGATCATTCTCAGACGATTTTGTTTCATCCTCGCACAGTGGGAAGGAGACTGGGATCCTCTGAAACCTAAAACTTCAATGATATTCTATTCACCCCTACAGATGCAGTCAGTGCATAATCCGTTTTGCAAGGACAGTCTTGGTTACTTAATCATTTCCAAATGACTTCGGAAATAATAATAAAATAATAATAAAAAATTAATTATTTTATGATCCTCCTATTTTGTTACAATTATTAACATCTTGCATATACTGCAACAGAACTGTACCTCAGAAAAAGTCATTGAGTGTCCATAGTGAGTTAGTTTGCTAGGGGGGGGGAAACACTTTAGAGAAGAGTATATTGCAAAAAAAAAAAAAAAACCAAAAAAAAAAAAAAACAATGAGTATATCATTAAATATCATATCAAAATACATTCTGTTTTTATTTAACCTGTTGGTGATGCTTTAATTATTTAGTTTATTGTTCTGTAAATCTCCCAGTTTTGTAATTAAAAAAAAGTTTGGAATCATTAGAGACCATTTTCTTCTCTTATGGCAGCCATTTAAATGATTATATCTTCACAGCGGTTTGGAGTAGAAACATAATTATATAATTAGAAAACAGAGAATTAACAGAGAATTATTTTTTTCATTCATGTTAAGAATGTGTTCTCTAGGTCAGAATGACCAAAGATGATGAAGCATATCTGTCATGCAAGGCCTCACACACATTCTTAAGAAAAAAAAGAAGGGTTTTCTTGAAAATCTTGAAAAGAACCTTCTAATGGAGAGATATATGGTAACTCTGTGGTTGAGTTTCTGCTTTCAAGTACATCCAGGTGTGAGGAAAAGGCTGAGAAATCTTTAGACTAGGGGTGGAACTTTTGAAGAAAGTGACGGGGAAGATAGATGACCAGATGTAGCAGATGTAGCTGTTGCCAGGTTGCAGTGTAAGCTTGCTTGAATTCATGGGGCCCAGGAAAAAATATTTATGAGTGATGCCAAATTCACAGAGCCCCAGAGAAAAGGGTGGGGTGCGACACAAACCCCCTACACTTTGCGTCATAAAGGCTTCATGCGTAAAAGGCATAAAGTTTTAATGGAATACCTGCTTCACAGGTACAACGTCCATAGTCCTGATTGTACCTACCAGTGACGGGATCTCACACACAAATGTGGAAATGATCTAAATACACCATTAAGTCTCAAGACCAAGAGCTGTGAACCAAAAATAAAAAAAATAAAACTGAAAATACCAATCATTACTCTAGTAAAAGCAAGACCTATCTACTGATTAAGGAAACCAGAGCGTATATATATCCAACTAACTCAAACAACACAAGTGAACAGTTTATTAACTTATTTTCATTATAATATATATTTAATAACAAAAATCTAAAAATGTTTGTTTAAATAAAGTTATTATTATTATTATTATTATTATTATGTTATAAGGTGTAAAATAAAGTTAATTCTGGCACACAGTGTCACAGTTGCTCACTTTTCCTGTGCATACACTGTAGTTCATTATGTGCCATTCACTATATGAACTTGTGACCAAATTGGATGCAGCTCAGATGTAAAAAATTAAATAAATAAATACAATAATTAAATTTGAAATTATGACCCATAGACAAAACTTCATAATAAAAGCCAGATAAAAACAATATGTTTATGGGCTGGCCCCACTCTCATGAGACCAATGAATGCTGCTAGACTGGGCCACACGTGGTTGCTGCTACTACATACAATGCAGGGTTTGGGGTTAAAGAAAATATTTTAGGACATAGAGTCGCAAATGCCCAGGGCTGCAGAGAGGGGAGGGTAAAATTTGCTGCTAGCAGCCCAAACCATTAATCTGGGCAGTCACCACCACAACCGTGGGCCCATATTGGTCAGTGTGGAATTTAAGTAAATCTCTTAAAACAGATTAATTTGGTTGACAAATTTCCATGATCAGTAGAAACTGCTGGAACAATTATAAAGCCACAACAGTTCCAAAGGACATCAGTTTGCTACAGTACAGTTTCTGAATCATCCAATATTGTGAAGTCATGTGACACGGTGTGCCTCTGCTTCAGAAATTTTAATTTAATAAGCAAAAAGAATATCAGATGGTATAAGGTTGGAAGAGCAAGAGAGAGGGAAAGAAACAACTGAAAGCTTTAAAAGTTAGATGTTATTTTGAAGGCCACGTGAAACATCTGCAGTTTAATGGAGTAAAATCCTGAACTTGTTCAAACTTCCAACGGCAAAAGAACAACGAGCTAGTGTATAAAAGAGGACTGAGGTTCCTGAGATATTTGCTGCCAAATGCATTTCACAGTGCTGTTCATCTCACAGAACTGATCCAATAGCTGCATGTATGTTGTGATATACAAAACCAAATTCAGTAATGTTTGCTGTTCCCTAAATGAGTTTGAGTGAACTTAACTTAGAATGTTGGACAGTTACAAACAATGCAGATTGAAAACATTTAAACCCACATGTAATTAAGTGCATAGTTTAAGATGTTTGCTGTTCGTAGAATCAGAAATTGATCACATAAAAAGTAATCTAAATATCTCAAAACAAACATGTTAACAACTGTGACATATTAATGCACAAGCATTGAAAAGTTTGATTAGTTTCTCAATGCTTGACCACAAAAATGCATTTAGATTTGGTTAGTGTTATGTAACTCTGGTTTAAAGCATGTGCTTTACACTGTCTGATTAGAGCTGCTACTTGCATATGTGAAATAACCCGAGTCACCAAAAAGCGAAGCAAAAAAAGGGGGGTAGCTGATCCAGTTTTTTTAGGAAGAACAGAACAGTGATCTACCGACAGCACACATGCTTCATATGCTTTAGGCCTGTAATGGATTTCGCTCTCCCTATCTTGAAAGAGACGGCACATATGTGACCCATGTGCATATAGTTACTGTGGTGTGAAGATATTCATGGGGGAGTTATGCATATTTAACTCTGCCATAGAATGTGACTGATCATTCTTCATTGACTGCATTGAAAGCAGTCTCATGATAAATGCAAGCTCATGATAGATGCAACAGATGTTATCTGTAGTAATAAACATTGTGTTAGCCTTTCAGTAAAAAAGTCCATCTTAATCCTAATCTTCCTAAGACATTTTAATGTAATATAGGGTTAAATATATCATGCTGAATATGTTTTGTATGGTCAATCTATCCTTGATAATTTATTTTTATTTATTTTATCACTGTAGTAAGTAGTGGGGGAATGGATCATTTAAAAAAAATCTTATAGTTCACTGGAAAGTTGTGATCATAGTTTACTGGTTAAATCCCATAAAAAATGACAAATTCAGTTCTGAATTGCTTACACAAGAATAGTTAGCTTGTGTTAGTCATATTTGGCATACAAAAACAAGTTTATATGAGGTTGAAAATTAAGGCTTTGTATTGTTTGGTTTTTTTTTCTTTATGGCTGTAATGACTAATATAATGATATTTTCATAATCCAGAGCTTAATGACAGGCAGTGAAATATTAAATCAAAAACATGAAAATATTAACTGTTCCAATCTTAATTTGTACCAGCATCTCAGTCTGTTATTTAATCACACATTTTATCATCCTTCATGGATTTGTGTGCTTCAGACTGGATGTCTGAACAGAACAATGTGTCATTGAACACCTAATTGATTTATAATTGGAATGAATCAACTTATTTTAAGAGACCAATGACACGAATTTCTGGCAGATACGAGTGAAGTTTAGAAGCAATTTAATTAGAGTAAGCTCTTGGATATTTGATGTACTTTCGTCTGGAGGAAGTATCTCTAGAAAACAAGTCAAAGGTCATCCTTCCTCTCTGTACCATTCAGGTTAATGGCTAATGACATAGTGTGTATTAACTGCACATGTTCAGGATTTATGTGAGTTTCTATTTTTCGATGATAATTCAATTTGTTTTGTAATGTATAAACATCAGGCTTTTTTAAATATCTGGAACAAATATGTGAAGGAATAGTCTAAAAGAGTTTTACTTACAGTCTTGCACAAATGGGGAGAATGCTGTTTCAACATTGTAAAAGTGTGAGTGAAGACACACTGTAAACCCTAATGTTGTCTTGACTTAAAAAATCAAGTAATGTTGACTAAACATTACTTAAAATTTTGTGTTTTGGCCCTGTCACTTAAAAATATGAGTTAATTTAACTAATTTACCTTCAAAATGCATAAACTTAAGATTTCAAGTGTTGGGAGCTCAAAATCATGAGTAATCCTTTGGAAAAACTCAACGTCACTCTGTTCTTCCTTTAATGTGATTGGTCATGGGAGGAATTCTGCCTAGCAACAAGAGAACAAAAGCACTGATTGGTGGATTACACAATTCGTCCTTTTGGTCTGTTTGGTTGCTGAACTACATTTCGAAGTTTTTCTTCGTGTATTATGTTCGCTGAGTAAAATTATGTAGATATAAAGTTGTTTTGCATGATTTCTACTAGTGAAATATGTTATCCTTGTGGTATGTGATTTTGATATGGTATGATTATTGAAACGACAACTTATAGTATTTGATGAAGTGGCCCAATCGTTTTCCTTTGAGAGAAAGAACATGGCAGCTTACGTTACTGCTTAACTCGTTAGACCCATACACTGAAAACCCTAATAAGTTGAATGAACTAAATTGATTGAGTAAACTCGTTGCCTCAGTTTAATTGAGTAATGGATTCTCCCAAAACTTACATATTTAAGTTTATTTAACTTGACGGTTTTGTAGAAAACCCTAATAAGTTGACTGAACTAAATTGATTGAGTAAACTCGTTGCCTCAGTTTAATTGAGTAATGGAGTCTCCCAAAACTTACATATTTAAGTTTATTTAACTTGACGGTTTTGTAGATTGTACTTAAAGAAGTGAAGAAGTGAAGTGACATTCAGCCAAGTATGGTGACCCATACTCAGAATTTGTGCTCTGCATTTAACCCATCCGAAATGCACACACACAGAGCAGTGAACACACACACACACACACTGTGAGCACACACCCGGAGCAGTGGGCAGCCATTTATGCTGCGGCGCCCGGGGAGCAGTTGGGGGTTCGATGCCTTGCTCAAGGGCACCTAAGTCGTGGTATTGAGGGTGGAGAGAGAACTGTACATGCACTCCCCCCACCCACAATTCCTGCCAGCCCGGGACTCGAACTCACAACCTTTCGATTGGGAGTCCGACTCTCTAACCATTAGGCCACGACTTCCCACAAAATCACTCAGTTCACCAAACTTGGTGCTTATTTAATGTACTTAAACGATTATGTTCACTTAACTTGGTATTAATTTAAAGTGTACTTATATATTTAAGTTAACTCAACATGTAAATTTAACTGAAAATGATGTTCTTATTATTGACCGTACACTTTTTGCACACTGAAGTAAAACAAATAACAGCATATTTAAACTTTGACCTTTTGACAAAATGTCACAATATTTATGAAAATACAGTAAACCCTATACTGCACTGTAAAAAAAAAGTTGTGTCAACTTAAAAAAATAAGGCAACTTATCGCAAGCGCTTTTTGAGTAAACTTAACAAAAAATTACTATGTTTGCGTATTTTAACATCAACCTAATCCATTGGGCAAAGTTACGTACAGTGGACATCTTTTTATGTCTTTGCAGACGTTGAAAAGACGTCCACTGAGGAGACAGAATGTTTTTATGACGTCTTTTTTTAAATGTTTTTTATGTCTTCTGTACGTCCGATATAGACGTCCACAGATCCTCCTTACAAGGTTCTGTGACTTTATTTCTGTCAGACATCTAGAGAAGCTCTTATTGAGAATTAACAGAGGTTTAAATGTTGATACTTGATTCACAGCAACAAAAAACATCTGATAACACCAGAGCTCATTTAAATCTGTCTTTTTCACCACAAAAACAGCATTTTAAAATACACCAACCCAGCAGCAACTGGACCAAGATCCCAACTAAACCAAACATTTTCCACCACAATGGTGACTTCAAATTAATCAAGTATCAACATTTAAACCTCTGAGTGATTTAGGTACAGTCTACAAAACCGTCAAGTTAAATAAAATTAAATATGTAAGTTTTGGGAGACTCCATTACTCAAATAAATTGAGGCAACAAGTTTACTCAATCAATTTAGTTCAGTCAACTTATTAGAGTTTTCAGTGCAGTAGGCTAAGACCTAAAGACCTAAAAGGCTTGTAAAGCATTCAGCTGTCATAAGATGCATGGGAGGCAATGCTATTTGGTATCTTTGACGTCAAACTGCATACTGAATATCATATATGAACGTGAATGAGCCTTATAAAGATTGTGGAGGGAAAGAGTTTCAGCCTGTTCCTCAACGAAACTCAAATCTGCAAATCTGTTGAATGCCTTTAGAAAACTCATTGCACAAGTTGAGACATCACAAACAAAAGCAAGTCGTATAGGATCTGAAGAGGAGTAAATTATGATTTTTCTAGGGGCTGAATCATACCTTCAAATACATATTTCACAAGAAATGTATGGAAACATAGCATTTAAAATCATTACAACTTGTAGAATGTGCAGATGACTTGGCATCCCCACTGGATTTTAAACTTATGCTCAAACTTTTGATAGTTCTTATTTTGTTTTGGAGGGAGCTAAAACTTCCTTCATCAATAAAATGAAAGGATGTTGGAATGATCTGAGTGAAGAAAAAGTGAGAGAGGTCTTTTTTTTATAAGCTCAACTGTGGGAGAAGAGAAGGAGGAGGTCTTTACCACAACTTACTTTATTGGTCCACCATAGACCTCAAGCAGAAACATTCACCCTCTCAAGGTGGTACGCCTCAACTGTTTCACGTTTCAAGAGCCATCAATATGTCGACGCTTGAAGCCCACAGAGATCTTTGAAGAAGCAGACACTATCTTCATTAGGATCAAACGCAAAACAAAAAGACTAATCCAATGAATCTACATGTGGACTTCATTGCTTTCTATTTGCTCAGGTCAGCCAGATGAACACACACATAAAAGCCCACAAAGCCAAGGTAAGTCTGCTGCTCTCCTTTTAGGCTTGTTGTTTAAGGAAAGTGCTGAAGTGAATGTTTGTGTCATTTTGAAAATTGAAGTTCCATCAATTTTCTTTTTAAATCCCGTTTAAATTTCTGCTTCTGCGTGATTAATAGAAAACGTTAGATTGATGTGTAGAATGAGGTTTGTTTAATGTCAGATATGATCTCTGAAGAGCCTTAATTTGATCTCCCTCTTGTGAAACTTGAGAACACTGTTTTCCTTTCTTGTTGAACCTTTTCCCATAGATTTCTTGATTTATGACCATCAAACTATTTCAGTGTAAGAAAGCCAAACCAAAACTGTGGGCAACATGGAACATGCAGAAGAAAACTGTGGACTGTGAAATTTCATTGCTTCAGTTGGCTGTTCTCTGCTGAAAAAAAAAAAAAAAAAAACGCTGTTAGTTAATCTGGCTATATTGTCGATTACTGAGTTATTCCCTTTTTTATTTTTTTGGTCTCACACATAAAGTACATCAGGTAATAAGGAACATAAGATCAAGTAGTGGAAAATTTCACTTTATGGGGTCTTTATTCTTCTTAGAATAAAAAGAAAATAGAATCCATGACTTCCAGATACATGGCAGAAAAAACTATTTCAGTTGTTTTTTGTTTTGTTTTTACAGTTTTGTTATCAAAGCTGTTTTATTGCTTTGATTGATAAATAAATAAATAAATAAATTAATTAATAAATAAATAAATAAATAAATAAATAGTGTATGGCATTAAATTATTTTGTTTTGTTTAATAACATTTCTAAATGTGGACTTTAAATTTGAATGATATGTTTAATAGGATGTTTATTTATTTTCAATACCCTGAAGAAAAACAAATATTTATATATATATATATATATATACACTAGTACAGTACAGTATTCATATACTCATTTTCAACACCTAGTGGATATTCGTTTATTATGGATGTAGATATTATGATAGCAAGTAACACACTGAATAAACATTACATTAGAAAAATGCAATATTATATTATTATTATTAATAATAATTTTTTTGTAAAATGTACTGTTCCCCAAAAATCTTAAAAAAAAAAAACTATAATAATAAAACCCATAAAAGTATCTACATATCTGACAAGCATCAAATGGCGACAGATTGACTGAAGTTCATTGTAAATTTCTTTGGTGATTTTTGCTAAATTTGCTTGTCATCCTGACATCTATAAAGCCAGTTGAATTTAATCAGAGACAAACTGTTTGCAGTTACTTGTCTTAAATGAGCCTTGTTATGCACTTTTTTATCTGTCTCTGAAAGGCCAGAGCTGAAGCAGCTTGTGAGGTTTTGTCCAAATGTTGTTAAGGGAAGTCGTGGCCTAATGGTTAGAGAGTTGGACTTGCAATCGAAAGGTTGTGAGTTTGAGTCTCGGGCTGGCAGGAATTGTAGGTGGGGGAGTGCATGTACAGTGCTCTCTCCACCCTCAATACCATGACTTAGGTGCCCTTGAGCAAGGCATTGAACCCCCAACTGCTCCCTGGGTGCTGCAGCATAAATGGCTGCCCAGTGCTCTGGGTGTGTGTTCACAGTGTGTGTGTGTGTGTGTGTGTGTTCACTGCTCTGTGTGTGCACTTTGGATGTGTTAAATGCAGAGCATGAATTCTGAGTATGGGTCACCATACTTGGCTGAATGTCATGTCACTTTCTTTAACATTCTGTCTTGCTTTTATCAAACTTTAAGAGGTTGATGTGAAGCATCACATCTGCTATACACACAACTATGCATCCATTTAGCTCTCCTGTGGAGACAAGCTTCGATAACTTTTTGAGCAACGATCTAGTCATCCATTTCTTGTTTTACTGATCTTGCCAACATCATAAACAGTTTTATAGTTTCAGTGTGTGTTCACACCAGAGATTTATGAAATTAGCTTTTGTGATCTGAGAGGTAAGGCAGTACTTATGACCACATTATGGCTTTATTAATCGTAGTATATAATATTGTAACATTACATGAAGTCCTTGTTGTGTTGCATAGTTCAGAGGATCAAAAAATGCAATGAATATGAATTATAAACATAAGGTTTTCAGGTTAAACCCAGGTTGGAGTGATTTAGGCATTGGGGAGTTACTGAGGTTACATTCCTTTCCCCTCAACATCTTCCCCCTTTCAACACCAGGTTGCTCCAAGGAGATTGTCACTGTTGTTGATATAATATTAAGTAGCTTTGGATATGTTCAAAGCAACATGTAAGCTGGAAAAAAATTATGACATCATGCTGTTTGTTATAATTTTGCTAGTTGCTGTCTCACATCCCTTGAAAATAGGGACAGGCACAAGGGATGATACACTGAGCTTTTTCAATAAAAAATTTCCACAATGAGTGCATTCAGCACCCTTGAACACTGAACGCACATGCTCCTCTCCCAGACACATAACAAATAAGCAGTTAGAAACCTACGACACTAAGTCACATACATCCTAAAACATTAGGTCAAGCTCTTAATCATGTCTCACACATGCTGAACAAACAATTGGCTCCTGAATAAAAAATAAATAAAAAACTGGCTTCTTCACATTTGCATTATAGGTGCCCCTTTATACTTCTGGGTGCTCCTCAATAGTCTATGGCTCCATCATAGACTGTATAAAACATGGATGTCTGTGATTTCACCCGTAGGTTTCTGAAGAGCATTTTTTTAATCCCAAAGCGGCCAGAGCCGTCACCATCTTGGCAGCACATTACTCCTGAAAAATCAGAAATGGGCAAAGAGGTGGGATGTGGGTTGAGCTGAGTTGCCTGGTTGCTTAAACCTGTCACTAAAGTGGCCATATGCAGAACCCCAAGTCTTGATATAATTTAAACTGATGAGTTTTTTTTTTAATGCACCCCCTCAGAGTTAGCTAAATTAGCTATATAGACCAAAACCACTACCAGGTTGTAAACATTTTTTTCCTGCAGTAAAGTTGGGCACTCTAACATGGGGGGTCTATGGGATTGACTCCCTTTTGGAGACTGTCTCTAGTGGCCAGTCGATGAACTGCAGTTTAAGAGAGACCGGAAGGTTGCTGTTTGGCTCCACACTCAAAGCAGAAACTTAGATAATATCTAAGTTTCCGCTTTGAATGGGATCCAAGTAAATGTCTTGACATGACCTCAAAAATATACACGGTACACACACACATATATTATACAAAGAAATACTTTTGTTTTGAATGTGATTAATCACAATTAATGGTTGCCCAGCTCTAATAAAAATCTACTTGGTCTATCTATGGTAATTAAAACTCACAATCGTTTGGTGCTTGTAGGTAAGGCATCTGTGCTTCTTCCTTATCCTGGGCTTTCACTTGGTGTATGCTGGTGTGCCAGGCCCATGTAAGCACTCTGTCACCCAGGACCACCTCTTGAATTTAAGACGTCTGGTAAGATACGCTGCTTGTTGACTGAACAAAATGTACTTGTATTATAAAATTACACAGAAAAGTATTACGCATTGTTATAAAATCCCACAGCTGTCTGTAATGTTTACACACGCATAAATGGTTTGGATAGTTTGAGTGCTACTAGTGAAATTTAATACTGAATTCAGAAGTATTTTGGCATTCAATCTTTCTAAATGAATGGCAGCAAACTAAATAGAGCTGATAGTCTAAATGCCATCAAATAGGAAAAAATTGCACGAAAGCCTGGTCTCTTTTAAACTCCCTATTTATAACTGATTCTGATGTTGCTATATGAGCTTAACATATGGCAAACACTGATTTTTCACATGGAATTCTTTGCAGATGAAGAACCAATTGCAAAATGGTTGTTCAATTACCTACATCTTCACTGAGCAACAGAACCTGGTAAAGTATGCACATTTTCACTTTTTTCATGTATGCATTACCAGCTTTCCTATGGGTTTTTCTACAGTTATGAACAGAATATGAAAGACTCTGATATGGTTGTTGACATTCTGGTATAACAGATCCTCCTACCAAGCCACTAAAGCGGTTATTGATCTGAAACAGATGTTTCATAATATCATGTTTTACAACAGAGAGGCAGCAAAACTATTGATGCAAATTTAAGATATTTAAGCAATTCAACAGTCATTATAACTATATATACATACATGCATATAAATAGCTTAAATAGGTGCATATATTGTTACCTTGTGACCCTGTTTTTCATGACAGCCGATGCAGTTGCACTAGAACTCCATGAATTTTTGGAACATGACTGAACAGTTTGCACAAGCAGAAGCTCAGTTCTTTAGAGAAATGATCCTGGAGGTCACTATTATGTGGTCTCTCAGCAGCTCAGCTGCAGTATGAGGGATTTGGGATTACTACAACAACCTCCTTAGAAAAATAAATAAACAGCTTTGAGGGTCTATTAAAAAGAGACTTTTGCCCTGTGTGACTGTACAGTCCCAGTGGGTCAGAACTCATGAATCATGTGTTGTCTCTTGGTGATCACCATTTTTTTCTTCTTCTTACATACTTTCAAAGTGTATAGGGAAGATTGCAAGTGTAGGTTTAAAATGAATTTGGCTGACATTTCCAATTGCATTTGGTTTTTCACTAGCCACTTAATCCCATTGGTTTTGCATTTTAAACAGCCACCTACTAGTATGAATGCATGAAGTTTGCCATTTTTTGGTTAACAAGTAACTGTGGTTGCTTCTTTGTTTTGTTTTGTTCCTTCATCCCTTCTTTCTGTATTCCTTTTCAGATGTTCTTTAATAAATACAGTTATATACACTACCAAAGGTCAAAGGTTTGGGGTAAATACGTTTTCTTTCTTCTTCTTTTTATTCAGTAAGAATTTATTCATAAAGACATATATTATTATTTCATTTAAATTCTGTTTGTCTTAACTTATTTTTCCACAAAAAAAAAAAAAACGGTTTTCAACATTGATAATAATAAGAAATGTTTCTTAAGCAGAAAATCTGCACATTAGTATGATTTTTAGAGGCTTCTTTCAAAAATCTTACCCACACCTCAAACTTTTGAACAGCAGTGTATCTAATTAGTCAATTTATTTTATTTATGCATTTTTTTTTTCGTGTATGTGTTGGGGTTTGTTTTGGCATTTGGTGGCTGTGGTCGCTGCAGCTGTTTGTTCTCGGTCTAATGTGGGTCCTGTGGGTCATTACGGTTGGTTTCATTGCTTCAGCAAAGGCTGCTTGTTTGGACATTTTATTATAAGTGATATTTTTACTCATATTTACTAAGTTTGATCTGATAAACTGCACACATGCTGAGTCATGTCATGATTATAGTGTTGACATCATGTGTATATTGTGTCTGTTGTTATATTATTTAGTGGGTTAGTTCTGTATAAAAATTATTTTGCGTAAAGTCTCTCCAGCACTGAAAGCTAACTGGGACTGGATAAGCCAGACAGGGTCTCACTGGACTGTCTCAGAAAAGTCTACTTGCTCACTGGTCCAGAGCTCCAAATAGTTTTGAATGCATTGTTCAGGGCCCCAGATTCTTAACATGGCCAAGGGAATTTTTGGTGGAGGTGTGAGATGGCTGCACACTTATAATAACTTTAACGTAATAGTTTATTACAACGAGTCTGGTTAATTTTACTGTTAAGGCAAAGAGGCTCAGGTTTTTTAAACTTGGCCAATATTTTTTTAAGCCTCTCAGTACTTTTATAAAGAAGCTGGCAATTATTTAAAACCTTTTTTATTGCGGTTTCATTTTTTGGATGACACAAACCCTTAAAATAACACGTAAAAGTATCACCTCTTATTAGTGTGAAAATGTCATGCCTTATTTACATTGCCGGTGTTTTAACATAAGTTTGAAGTTAATCACATTCTTTAGCACTAGGAATTAGTGCGTAATCAAATTAAGTAGTTTTTACTGATTGTTGAGGTCAAAGAGAGTCTGTTTTTAAAGGCTTTCAAACTCTCAGCACGATGCGTGTGAAGTGTGAAGAGGAAACGTTTACCAAAGGAGACCACTGGCAGAACAAAAACAGCGAAACTGTCGAAACGTGCTTTTGGAAATTTACAAGGTCATCAGTCAAGTTAAGAGTTTGAAAGATCACAGCTTGAAGACTCCTCTGGACACAGCTGTGTTTTGGGATCCCTGCAATTCAGCAAGAGTTGTTCATATATACGCCAGATGTCCCTTATATTTGAAGAATGCATCTTGAATCTCTCTGTGAGAGTGGTGGTAACAGATGAAGTGACAATTTAAAGATTTCAGGCTAGGCAAGCAAGCAATAATTCTACTGTAATTGTGTGCTTGACCAAATCACTTATCTCTGAGGGGACTTTCCCTGCTATTTGTGTGAAACTACTAAATGTTTGTATGGATAATAGTTCCACTCGACTTAAATACTAGACGGGAAATCCTTTGCATGAAATGTCAGTCAAAAAACACCCACAAATCCACAATTTATCCACAAATAACAATTTACTGAAAAGACATTCAACCTCAGGCCACCCAAGATAAAGATGAGTTTCTTTCTTCTTGTGAACAAATTTGAAGAAATGTAGCTTTACATCTAATGGATCCTCTGCAGTAAATATGTGCCATAAGAATGAGAGAACAAACAGCTGATTAAAAAAATAATAAAAAAGAAGTAAGAAACAATTCCATCAAGACGTTGTTTTTTTTAAACTTGGCTGACATACGAGCCCATCCATAGCTAGAGGAATTGTTATTATGGATTATGGATTGGTAGTTTGATCGGAAGTAGAAAAAAAATCATGGTGGATTTGTTTCTAACAAACAAGCAACTTTTCACTTCTCAAGACGAACTGATGGATTGGATTATTGTGATGTTTTAACCAGCTGTTTGGACTCTCATTCATGGCACCCATTTACTGCAGAGGATCCATAGAGCAACTGCTGTTAGGTAAAGACAATTTAAGACAATGAAAGGACCATTTATTTTAGTGAATGACTTGTACATTTGTAAGAAAGAAAAAGTCCTGCTGGCCATGTGTACATGTACCCTTCTGTAGAGAATTGAGACACCCCATCAGCATTCAAATGAAGTGCAAGCTCTATGAAAGGGCAGGTTTGATATGAAGCATGAAATTTGCAAGCACTGTCAATTGGAAAGCCAGTATTACAATGGGATTAAAAAGTCACAAAATGTAGTCTAAAAGAAACTTCAGTGTGTGTGATAATATCAAATGTTCATTGTGGTTGTCATATGTTTGTGTGTTCCAGAGTGTTGTGTGTTATGTTAAAGCAGCGTTCCCACACATACTGGAGCTACTCAACACCCAGTTCAGATATGCTAAGGACTCGGACAATTACCGTTATACTAATTCACTGAAGAACTTGATCTACAACATTTACTCCCAGAGATGCATCCCTCCAATCAATGAGGAGATTGAGGTAAGTCCAACTATATTCTCTTTGAGAGCAGTGGTGCCTAAAATTGTCTACTAATTATAAATATCATGGAAGAAGATTTTTGTCTTTTACTTTTGTACATTTCATATGTTAATATGTTAGTGATCCTGTAGCTCAATTGGTAGAGCATTGCCGTATCAAGCGCAAGGTTGGTGGTTTGATTCCCTGGGAGCACATGATAGGTAAAAATTGATAGCCTGAATGCACTGTAAGTCGCTTTGGAAAAAAAGCTTCTGCTAAATGCATAAATTTAATTTTTAATTTTTAATTTAATGTGTTTTAATAGCAAAACATCTGGCTGCTTAGTACATACATTTGAGATGTATAAAGTTTCAAGAGGAAAAAGGCAAGAAACCAAAGGTCTTGGACAGTAGCTAGTGGTTTTGGCAACAATGGTTTTTACTAAAATAGATTTTCTTACATTAGTGCTGGACTGTTTTGTTAAAATGTTTGATTAAATGTTTAATTCTTGCCAATTTTTGGAAAAAGGATTTCAGAGTTGCTATTAGTTTAAGTCAACCTCTGCCAACATGAAGTTAATTGTACCACATGCTTATAATGTATTCTGTATCAGCCACAGAGATGTTTTCTGCTACAGTATTTCTTTAAAAAAATTCCAGAGGAAACCTTTCCAGTTGCAGTCCTAATTAAATCAGAGATAAATGCCATGGTGCATCATATGTCTTTGTCTACTCTATTTTTAAAACAAAGTCAGACAGTTTGTTGTCTTTGGCAGGATGCACACAGGGAAAACAAGTGTATATCACATAGCTACTTTTATATATCCTGGAAAGTTTCCCAAAATTATATTATTATAAATTGACTTAACCTCAAAAGGCAATGGATATGTTATTAAATGGTCTGCTTGAATGAAAATATTTGCATTAAAATAACTTTACAATGACTCTTGTAGCCTCCCATAAGCCTTCCTAGTTGTTAGGATTCAGCCTAATTCTTCAAAAAAAAAAAAAAATAATAATAATTGTTTATACCCAACAGGATAGCCCAAAGAGGTTCACAAGAACCCACATGACTGTGCCCAGGGCTGCTTTGGAGAAAGTTGAGGAAGTGATTCGCATCTATATGGGTCTGATGATTCAGAGCAACAAGCCTGTGGACTGGAACTGTGTGGAGGAGTACACAGAAGATTACCCAGAATCCACCACTGAACCTCTCAGCCAAACAGCAGGTAGCACAAGTCCAGCAATCATCTGAAATGACTAATTCGTTCTCACTGCGAAAGCTTTTATGCAACAGTTAACAAGAATTTAAAGAACAAGTTTGCCAGTTTTAACTAGTTTTGCATTGTAACCAATGTTGGTAGTAAAACTGAACAATGTTCTAGCAAAATGTAATATCTATAGGCCATTTTCTCTAATTTCTAAAGAAAAAAAATGCATTTTTATTGCAGATAGACAAGTTTTATTAAAATCCCATCTTGCTAGCAGTGAATAACCCCTTTAAACCAGAGTAACTGACATTTTAGACACAATATTGCCAGTTACTTTTTTTGCACAACTTGTGAAAACGTTTGTAATGAAGCTGTACTGTAGTACTGTACTGTAGAATCATTGAGCACCTCCGAGCAACACACCATAGTGGTGTTTCATTCTTGAATTAATCAGTGGTTAGTGGTCAGTAAGTGATCCAGAAATGATTCAAAAACAATTCCTTTTTTTTTTTTATGAATCAGTGTTTTTGATCAAATTCAAACACAAAATCAGTAAGATGATCTGGAACACACAACACAGACGAAAAAGGCTCTCAAACTGAACCTCATTAGCAAAGTACCAGCTTATCTTGCTTTAGTTGTGTATCAAAATGTCCATTACATTTCCTCTAGGTGTCTCCGATTGCCCCTGTATTTGTCCAGCTGTGAGTGTTAGATCAACTAAGTCATCTGCATCCACAAGCCACTGGAATATTTACCCGGAATCTACTCAATCCCCACAAAGAACATCCTTTTCACTTGTGGAAACCTTGAAGGCTGGTAATGAAAGAACTAAACAATCCATATCTGCTGTCCCTGTAACCAAACACCAAACACTAAATCTAGGAACACCTGCCACATGGAGATCAACACAAGGACATTCATCCAACTCCCTCTTTCGTAGCACTCCAGCTTTTCATGAAGGAGCTTCGAATTCAGAAACAGACCATGTGCCATCAGCAGATCTTTTCCCTTCATTTACTCATTTTCAGGAAGTATTTCCAAACAGAACTGACTCAAGTGTTGAGACAACCACCTCTGGCCCCTATCAAAAAAGCACAAGCGATAACACGCAAGGCGATGTGGAGAAGAGCACGCCGCTTTCACTTGCCAAAAGGTCTTTAGATTCCAAAAGCCAAAAAGGACCTTCCAGTTCCTATGTAAAATTATCACAGAACTCAGTTACTACAACATCTCAACCAGCATACAAAGATATAAAGAGCACAGAGATAAAAAACAAGCCTTTCCAAATGCTTCAACTGAGTAAACACATTGCACCAGTCACAGCCACAGTTCTGTCTTCTTTGAAAGCAGCTGCGCATTCATCAGACGGCCTGAGTGCCCTTGTTGAACAGCCAGGTCATTTCCACAGCCCTCCTGAAAATTTCCAAACACACACCCAAAGTCCTGTGAGGGTGCCAAGGAATTTCATGAGAACCATCCATAAGGCGAAGCTCAGAAAAGGTGAGGAACTCAGATTTTATTTTTTATTAATGTTTTGTCATTTATTATTTACGGTTTCCATTTTCTTTTTAATTTTAGATATATTACTCTCTGCCTTTGTCAGTTTTTAAATAACACTCTATTAAATGCTTTCCATCTAAGATTTATATTGTATTTAAGTGTGGCAGACATCAAAAGTGTTTCTCAAGTAGAAGAATGCATTCAAGGTCGCGTCAGTCATGTGTTTTTAATTCTGTGATGATTCACCAAAGATGCCTTTGGTGTTCAAAGACAGCAGATCCCAGGAGGATAGGCAGGCAATGAAGGACCAAACCCATCCAGACCGAGAAACACAGGAGAACCCTGCCACAGAACAATCCAGCAGTACAATAATTTCTTTTGGCACTGTGCTCATTATTTCATTAGCGTGTGGTGGACTTCTGCTCGTAACTGTCCTGTTTTACAGACAGCAAAAAGTAAGTGTCTCACAAGTCATTCTCGCTCTGCTGAGAAGACCCGCTTAGAATGACATAGGTCAGTGCTGGTCTGGAGAGAAACATGCTGTGCCCAGAAGCCGAAACATATGCTTGTTACTATCTCTGGTGGTCTTTTCAGCAGGGTGTCCCAAGTGATCTTGTTCAAACAGAAAAATCAACATTCTTTAATGTTTCCAATATGTGTTAGAGTTCATTATTTATTCCAAACAAACGATAATTTGGGAGACAAAATATCAGCAGGTTGCTTTTTCTCATTATGTATATGGAATTATAATACATTTTTAAAAACTAGAACAGGAAAGACTTGATCTGGCAGATGGTCCATAGGAAAATATGAAAATATTTTAAGCATTCTTACACAAACTAGATTTGACACATTCATCTTCTCTTTGTACATTTTAACTTGGCAAAATTACCATGTAATGTTGAATGGAAAAAATAACAATAATTCTTAAAAAAAGAGAAGAGAGTTCTTTTTCTTTCATGCCAGTTTAAGATTGTACTCGTATTCAAACAGAAATATATATGGAGTGTAAATAAATAAATGAATATATAGCCTACAGTATATACAGGGCAGGTGGAATGTAGCCGCATTCTAGTGTTGTCTTTATGTCAGAAGCAAATAACTAATCTAATGTTTTGCTTGGCTCATATTGTTAAAAGGAATCTAATAACAATGTATTTTGTTCAGTACCAATAAACAAATGAGTGAAACAGATGGGTGCTTTGTGGAACACCGGAGCACAGTCAAAATAAACAATATCATTAAAACTATCCATTTACAATAAAACAATCTTGTGTTAGTTGGTTAGTTTATTTCAGGTTAATTTTTTTTTTTCATTTCACATCCCTGTCTTGACTCAGATGTGTGTTATTTTATTGCTTTCGTGTCACATGCTGCTTCTCTATCCTCTAACATGTGACTTTAATAAAATAATAAATGTCAGGGCAGAAGTATGTGCAAAGAATTAGTTTGGGAAAAAAAGAAAAGAAAAATACTGTTGTTATTTACACACCCTTGTGTTTCCAAATCATATACCATTGTAAGGACCTGTTAAATAATGGTTTCATGGTGCTTTTTCATCCACATGTGGCCTAATTTTGTGAAAAAAAGCAACTGAGACAAGATTTCCTTTTGTGCTTCGCAGAAAAAACAAAGTCATATGGCTTTTGAACAATGTGAGGTTGAGTAAGTGAAGACAAACTTTAATTTTTGGGTTACTTTTAGGCATAAAGGCATTTAAATGATGTGTCATGCTGGGAATAAAAACTGTAAAGGACACTCACTTGCTATTTGAAGTTTTTACGTGACCAATAGCGTGTATGTCAGTTAGATATCAGTTTGACATCAGTTCCTTTTTATTCCCATTACTATAAAAATGAGTAAGCAGTGTTTAAACTGAAATCCACCATAAAAGGTCTTAAACAGTGTGGTAATAAGGCAAGAGCAATTTATTGGTGTACGGTTTCAGTGGTTAAATGTTCATTGCACACAAGAAATTAAACACATTCCAGGTTTTTTTTTTTTTTTTTTTTGATCATGAAGTGATTGTGATACTGTTTACATACTAAAGACTTCAACATCAAACAGAGCTATTAAGACATTTTAATGACAGCTTACAACCACTGTTCTTTGTTTTTCCCTTTCTGTCATTAGTTATTTAAGTTTTACAACCTAATTCGATTACACTGGCTTATTAGCAATGGATAGATTACCACTAAGTACACTTCTTTGTGCAAAGCATGAGTTTAAATGTCAGAATTTTGAATTAACATTTTTATGATACGGTTTAGGAGAATAGATTTTAAGTGGGGATTCCTGAAAACAGAATGCTGTTGTTTAACCAAACCACCAAATTTCACAGGCCAAACCCCTGTGGATGTGCCAAAAAATGACTGGAATCCTCCCTGTATCATTGCCTTGCATTGTGCAATAGTCAATTTCTTTTTACTGCCTGCGAAATAACACTTTTTAAATTATATGTTTGATTATGTGACAATGACACTTTTTTATATAAAGAAAAAGGGTTGGTTTCATTCTGAATTCATTAAGAACTATCTATCTTGGACTAACAGCGTGATGTGCTCGCAGCTGAGTATTTAAACAGAACCAGACAGATCAAAGGCCATTATTAGTCGGATGTGAGCAATGCAAAAGCATTTCTTTTTTTGCCCTGCCACTAAAGATGGAACACTCTTCAACTTCAGCATCTGTTATGAAATGAACTGTAATTCAATCTCAAACAGAACCACAGGCAGGCGGCATGTTTGTTGCAAAGCTTCTATGACACAAGATTTGCAAAAACATGCACTTTAAGTTAACTGAACTACAATTATTCCATTCTGGAAGTTGAATTTAAAGCAGTCTCTGTGCAGTACCTGAAAGGAGCGCCGCAAAACACAACTAATTTGTAATGAATTCAATTCAAATGCTAACTCAAAATAGAAGTGTTTCTTGGAACTTGGATGTCTCCTTTAATTATTTAAACATCTGTGTCTTATCTGAATAAAGACGGTGACTTTTATAGTCCCTTTGGGTTATTTTCAGAGTCTGTGGTGATCAGATATTGCAATGTGTGGTTAGGATTGGCCTTAAAATGATATAACAATTCCTTACATTTATGTAGCACTTTTCTGGGCACTCAAAGTGCTTTACATAGAAGGGGGGAATCTCCTCAACTACCAACAGTTAACACAGAATTTGTTTCAGTGTGCTCTTGGAATTGGCTCATGTAGAAATGTGCAACAAATGAAACCGGATCTTTACACAAAGTTCACATTCTAAAAGACTTTTCATAATGTTTACTACATCACCAGTAACACATGCAGAGCTGTTGATACCACCAAGTGGTGGGACACTGGCAATGCAAGTTGATGGGATTTACCATAATATCGCCATTTTGATGTGACATAAATCTAACATATTAAACCTGTAAATATCAAATATTAAACGTTATGGTACTGGGACACATCTGGGATAAGTTATATTTTAAAATGATCCTTTTATAACAATGTTCCTGAGAGATTTTGCATTACATCATGTGAGTTTTTAATGGTTTCCCTCAGGCCCTAAAAGAAAAGGGATGCTTGGTGGTGGAAAAGCATAAAGTGTCGATGTTGAAAAGGGGCATGTTTGTTATCACAGTACAGCATTTGATGACTGCACATTTAGAGTAGTTATTTATTGCTGTAAGACTTTCACAGATGCATGTCTGGTTCCTTCCTGTCAGGATGTGGTGTTGTTTTATGATCTGAAAAATGCACTAAAATGCACACCCAAAAATGCATTGGAAAAATAAAAATGCATCCCATTACTTCTGTTCATGGGAACCCTTTTTTTTTTTTTTTACGTTTTCATATAAAATCAACTAAATCAGTATTTTTAATTGAACCTTAAAGAAAATTAAATGGAAAATTCACCTGATTATTTACTGACCCCCATGTTGTTCCAAACTTGCAAGACTGACTTAAAATAAGATTTGTATATATCTTTGTCTATGTAAATGAAATGTTATTTTAAACCCCAGTGACTTTTTAATTGTATGGGTGAAAGCATTCTTCCAAATATATATTTTTTTGTTCCACAGAAGGAGGAAACAAAGTGAGGTTGAGTAAATGATGATATAATTTTCATTTCTGAGAGACTGATCCTTTTAAGCCCATTTTTATGAAGCTATTAATTACATTTACTTCTCTGTCTTAGTAAAGACAACCTTGGAGTAATTTAGACCAGAATCATCACTGCTCAAACTTGTCGTACCGTCATCACCGTTCATCTGGCCTTCTCTTTTCACCCTTTTCTGTTGGGACTCACTAACATTCCCATAGGCTTTAACCATTTTAAGTCCAAGGGAAGTAGTTTCTGAAACATTTATGTAGTCAGAAGTCTTTCGACGGTCTTCAAGGCTTGTGTACCGTTGAGAGGTAGTGGAAAGATCTGACAGCTTTCATCCAAAAACACACAAAAACAAAACCCCTTATGAAACAAAAAATGGCAATGAAGAATTGTAACATTCTTTAAATGGTGCGTAAGTCATCTGGAATACATAATGATGGCTTTCAGATGCGTGAGGAAGAAGTCAATGGTTTTCAAATGACTTACCGAGCCGTCAGGAGTCCCAGAACTAGTAGAGGATGAATTAGCTGCACCTAATTGTTGACAAGGGAAGAATTTAGTGTGAAAACCTCAGTGGACGAAGAGTATGACTTATAGCAAAATGTGTGTTTTTTACCATCGCCTGAAATAGGGGAGACACATAATTCATTGTTCTGACACAAAGCAGTTGATTCTCTCGTATCGCTGGTTGTGTGGATAGTGACTCTTTTAATGGCTGAGTTCAAACAACAACAACAAATTATAATAATCACACATATACCAAAGCTACATCTTATGAATAAAAAAAGAGACTTCATCATAATACTAACAAGCACTTGTCATTTAGTTTGATAATAAGGAATAAATAAGCAATTAAACATAGCACTGTGGTGCACTCACCACTTTGCATCGCGATGAACATTTTAAACAGAAGTATCAGGAGAATGAGAATTATGACAGCGAGGAAACAAATGATGCCGTACATCAGCGGTTGAAGATATTCACTAAAACAATGCAGAAATAAATGTTGATATCTGGAATCATCACAAGATTAAATTACGTAGTGGGGAGAAGAAGAGTTTTAAGGCATTACAACCAACTCGATCACTTCTCATGGAAGAAAATACAAGTACTATAACTCGAAGGCTAAATGAAAGATTTTAAATGTGTTATATTGTGAATCCACTAAATACTTGTTGCATAGTTCACATACAGAATTAGATATGATAGATTCAAGTGATATTTCAGTAATAAAAATAAAAAACAAAACCTTATAGAGAAAATAGAGAATTATAGATTTACCAAGGTGTGCTTCCTGGATTTTTATTGTTGTTATCTGAAAAAAAAAAAAACTTTTAATTTGCATTAAAACAAACTGATACAGGTGATCATCTATACAAATGTGTGCTTTTTTCTATATTTAGTTTCAATATTCCATATTAATTTCCGAAAACTGTGTATGTAGTTACAAATTTCATGTCAAATTCATTTCAAGCATTATTTACATCAATATATTGTACAGTATTTGTTCATAGTATATCATTCTCTGTCACATGTGTTTCCAATCTTGATGCTTTTTTGATTCATACATCCATTTGCCTCAATAAATTAATCTCTAATTTCTTGGTTTTATTTTATTTAAATTTACAAAAAAATTGGTTAACTGTTGTTTTATACAGTATATATAACAGTTTTTAAATAAGCAAAAATTAATTTTGTATTTTACACAATGCACATTTTCTTTAAGAATATTATTTTAAACCCTTAATCGTACATTTTATTATTATTATTATTATTATTATTATTATTATATGTTTTTATATAAAAAATATAGTCTACATTTCTGGATATGAACAATCATCATAATGTATTTTGAAGTAAAAAATGTAATTAAACCTGTAAAAAATGTAAATAATTACCTGCCAGCACACTGAAGAGAAACATACAAAGAGTAATAAGAAACAAAGGGCGTATTATCCACATGATGCCTTCAGAAACTCACAAAAATTAGTTCGATTTTCGAATCCCTTCTTATAATGATCTTTAATATTTTTATCAAAGTGCTGATCAAGTCTCCCCTTAAAGGCACAACCACGGAAATGCTCAGTGATTATCTACAGTCGGTGGAAAGTTGTGGTTAAACGTCACCAGTCTTAAATAAGGTATAACACTGAAGATACAGCAACTTTTTTGAAAGCCACGTTCTGAATGTTATATGAAATTTCGAACCAGCTCTATTTTTTTAAATCAATTTTAAAACACAGAAGAATCTGTAAAATCATACAGTATATTTCAATGGTGAACAGTTCATTTTGGTTGTAAGTGCGAGAGTTTACCATGCTAAAAGGTCAATAAGCCTGAGAACTATTTTTTTTAAAACCATGTTAGGTTTGCCTTCAGCAAGTATGAACCGGAAGCACACAGCCACGAAAAAAAAAGATTATGATTCATATTACATAACATTTTCACCTTACCATTTAAATGTTATCTAATAAAGTCTTCTTGTTCAGTTGTCTGACAAAACATTTTGATTCATTACTAGAAAAATGTGTCTTCACAGTTATAATTACAGCATTTTGCTAAAGCTTATGAACTATTCCATGATTTCACAAAGAATAGGAAAAATATGTTTCTGTAAGAAAACAATTAGCAATTAGAAACCAATACACGTTTTGTGTGTGTGTGTGTGTGTGTGTGTGTGTGTGTGTGTTTAAATCATGGGTACTTTTAATGAGATCACACGTTCTGAAGACATTTGTGTATCTTTTCAAACTCAGTTCATTAGCTCAAGCACACACATAGACACAAACTATAACACACACAGATACACACTTCAAAGAGTTATCAAAAGCATCAGAAATCGGCCTTTCACAACTGCTCCTATGCTATGCTGTTCAAAAATATAAAATTGAATAATAATATTATAATACAAATATTTTATAATAAAATGGTTATTTAATTTAGAAAAAATGAATTTATAATGTATTTATAATATAAGAAAATATTTTAGAGTAAAATATAACAAAAAATTTTTTTTGTACTTTGTAACCAAAATACTACCGTTCTATGTAACAATAATAAGATAGCAACATACAAGGTAATAAAGAACCACTCAACAATTCAGCTGAAATTTGCAGAATCAAAATGTGCATATTGCATGAAAAAAAATAAATAAATAAAAAACTCTAGAGGACTTGGATCAGATTCAGATCCTCTTGGTTTTTACGTCAATGCACTGTAAATCACTTTGATAAATTATCTGTCAAATGTACAAATGTAAATATATGATTCAAACCCTCTTCACCCTCCAAACCCTAATGACAAGAGAATGCATATATATATATATATATATATATATATATATATATCTTTTTCTATTTGAGGGTAGTTCATTGAAGTTGGGGGGAGCAGACAGATCAAATAGAAATAAGATGATTGGAAAAGCACTGCAAGCTCTAAAATATGTATTCATAACTTGATGGGCTGAGGGCACATCAACAAGCTTTTAGAGATCACAGGACATTTTACTTTTTGTTTGTGTTCACGTCAAGAGAAATCTACTTGCATTTGTCTTGTGCACTTCAAATTCAGATTTTTTTTTAGATATGTATTTAAATAAAAGAATGCTAAAATATTCTTGAGTAGAACATTGGGCATGTTTGGTCAGTTTATTCAACATATTATAAAGTATAACTAGTGTAAATAGGCTAAAATATTAAAAATAAAATAAACTGACATCTCTCCATCATATACTTAAAAAACAACAACTAAAATGTGCACAGTTCACTGCAAAAGCACCTCCAGATTTCCAGCATCTGCTCTTACACCATTGAGGAACTACTTCCAGATAACTTGTTTAAAATCTGAGAGAGAGAGAATATAAACATCAGAGAGTATTTAGCCACTCCTTGACTGTTTAATTGCATAGGTTGCACTTAAATTTAATTGGTAGTTAGATTAAATCAAGTTTTGATCCAAGAATTGTAAAGCAGCTTTTTCCATACCATAGTTAAAAAAGGAATGTTTAAGACTGTTGCGAGAAATCCAAAAGCCATTGGAAAGAATGACCTACAAACAATACAGAATTTTGTTATTTGCTAATTTAGGAAAGAAACTATTTAAAAACAATGTCTATTCAAGCAGAGAAAAAAGCATGTATAGAAAAATAAAGGTTCCACAATTAGTTAGGAAAAATGCATCTTGGTTGGTTTGAAGTATCATCTTGGAGGCGTCTGCCTCGCACATTAGGACAGGATATGACTCAACTATTTACTTACTTAAATAGAAGCACAAAGCCATAGGTCTCCACTAGCATCCCAATACGAGGCCATCTTAGTAGAACTAAAGCCACGCCTCCTAAAAAGAAGGCGGAGCTTCTGAGCTTCTGTCTCTGGAAAAAGAAGTGGGCCGTCCTCCTCAAGCCAATGATGAAGGCCAAACCAGACAGAAACAGAATCTGATAGCAGAGGAACATTTTTTAAAATTTGTATTTATTTTTTTAATGAATGAAGAAAAAAAAAAAACGGGGGAAAAACAACAACTTTTATGCCCTCCAAGGCTGCATTCATTTTAGTAAAAACTCAAATACTGTGAAAGATTATAAAAAAATAAAAATACTGATATGGTGATGAAACTGTTGTTATTATTATTATTATTTTCAAAATATTTATTTCAAGTTCAAATAACTGCATTTACTTATATATGTTTTTAACAACGTAAATGTCTTTACTGTCACTTTTGATCAATGTAACACATTCTTGTAACATAACACACACACACACACACACACACAAACAGACAGACCCAAACTATAATGTTGGAATTGTTCACCCAAAAAAATACACTTTTTTTCCAATGTAAAATGCCTTTTGCTCTTACTCTCAAAACTTAAAATATTTGATAACAGTGACTTAAAGGAGCTATGTGGAGGTTTTTACTTAAAAAAATCTTTAAGATAGAGTTTTCATTTGTACATGTAAGAGCCAACCATGATGTAAAAAAAAGAATGACACTTCGACTGTCCACCACGGTTGTCTCTATCAGCCTTTAGGCTCAATTGTGTGTGGAGGAGTCGGGCCCGAATTGGCGCGAAAATTCACAAAATGTGACGTCATGCGCGTTCTCGTCTACTTGGGCTTACAACCGTACGGCACGCCAGCCATTATAGTAAGCAGCGGCAATAGTGTTTTCAAATGGACTCTGCGGATGGAAAGAAGCGACCAGCCTCCAGCACAATTCAGACACCCACGGACACTCCTCGTAAGTAAAAAAAAAAAAGAGCGTGCGCACTGAGAATGAGCATGAGACTGGCTGCAGTTCCTCTAACGGCCACTGGTGTCAGTAAGGGTTAGAAATTTCAGAACCTACGCAATGCTCCTTTAAGACTGAACAGGATGACAGAATTTTCAGTTTCTGATAAACTATCCCTTTAAGAAAGCGTTCTCATGACCAAAGATCTACATAGTTTCTTGCGTCATGTCTGTAACGTAAGTACAGCACTTACGTTTCCAAATGCCAACAGGACCGAGTCAAAGTACAGCATTATCCCAAACAGTACAAAGAACATGCCAAATCCTGACAGACCCACACCGATTTCTGGAATCCAAGTCAAAATAGATTACAGCTATATTCCCAGTTAGTCAATAAAGCTGATTTTTTTTTTTAAATAGAGCATCTTTTGAAAATCTTCTAATCACTGCAAACCAAAATGTCTTCATGTACTGATTTACATCATTTTAATTTAATTAAGCAGTAACAATTTACATTACATGTGAAGATGAACATAGCAGTGTCTCTTAGTTGAGTTATAACTGTACAGAACTGTAACTCATACAGTGCTCGAATATTCAAGTGAAAGAAAGACACTCACTTTGAAACTCTGTGATTGTGATCATGGTTTCCGCTCTGTTGTCTCAGATCTCCCAGTTTTAATTTCTTGGTTTTTACTGGTTTGTGTCTTGCACACAAATGCTTGACTTTTGAACCCTACTGTAGGGTGAACATTAACCAAACCTATTAGACTGATGAGAGAGAACTTTCTGCCTGATGATACTTTATCTCATCTAGACTCTATCACAGTTCAATCACTCATGCACAGAAGCATGTGTCCACTCACTCCTCTGCCCTCATTTCCTTACCTCACATGCCACAGCTTGCCACCCTAAACAACACCCTTTCACAGCTTGTTAATATCCCCCTGCACTTTAATCACCTTAATGTAATGTGCATTATTAGCATGACAAATAATTGTAAACAAAGTTAGTATATGGTTTGTTGGAATACTTGGTCCTGATTGGTCAAGAGCAGCATTCTAAGAAAAATTGTTCCCATCACAGAATTAAAAATAATAATAAAAAATATAATTTCAATATTTTTTCTTACAATTGTAAGTTTATGTCTCACAATTCAGACCTAATTCTCATAACTGAGAGTTTATATTGCAATTGTAATTGTAATTGCAAGTTTATAACTTGCATCTCACAATTCTTCCTTTTTACTGAGTGTTCTGCCACTCGCGCTCTCTTATAATCTTAAATGTATTTCTGACTTTTAAATCTTGCATTCATTTTTGGGGACTTTTTATTTCACAATTCAGATTTTGTATTTGTATTTTTCTTCGTAGAATTGGCAGTTATGAACTCACAATAACGAGGTGTAAACTCACAATTCCTAAGTTAATGTCTTACATTTCTATGTTTATATCACACAATGCCCTTTCTTTCACAATGCTTCCACAGCATTCAGAGTTCAAATATTTTTCTAATATACTTTTTCCCATGGCAATGCTTTATATCAGTCTGTAGCTGAAACCAAACCTGTGTTCATTTTGTATCACACACCATAGATTTGCTCTCTTTTATTTCATGAAAACACAACTGCTGCCACCTTGTGTCTCTGTCATCAAGAGTAGAGAATCTTGAAGGAATTATGTAATTATACTGTAATTATTGTAGTAATAAATATACAAAAGCTGAAATCAATTTATGTCCACAAATGTATTTACTTGATGAAGAGACCTTAAATGAGCATATGATGTAGCTCACTACCAATACCAACTTTTTTTTTTTTACCTCAACCAAAACCCATTCCTATCCAGCTATCCATTAAAACAATCTCTAACAATCTCTTTATTTTCCATGACACAAATACCTTTTCCCATTCTTCATCATTCCATCCGGTGTTTAACAAATGCAACAAAGTGAACTGTCTAAATAAACAGCCAACTCTTCTTCACAACATAAAGTCTTAATACTTTCAATTAGAGTGTGTATCACAAATATACAGTGTTAGATATTTATTAGCACCATTTTCCATACCGCTGACACATTTTCTTGGCTTTCACTTTGTGCCTGTGCTGTTATTGTCAAAAAACATTGAATTTATAGTCGCTTTCCAGTAAAGTCTCATCCCCAAATTAAATACATATGTAAAATAAATAAAGCAAATATTCATCACAAAGCCTGATTTCTTTTTAGAAGAGACAATGGCAAAATAACAATTGTGGTCATAAATATCTAGTTGGGATTTCTGTGAAAACGTGTTGGAATGTTTAACTGACTGACTTCTGGCTCAACACTATGGGTTTTTGATAGCGGATTATTCCAACTGCCAAAACAAGATTAAGGCGTCAAACTTTTCTAATAAACATGCCTAATTTTGCTGTAATTAATTTAGTTTACCTCACAAGCTGCTGAAAAGAGCTTCTGTTGCAACTTAATACAGAGTAACCTTGTCTACCTCTGGGATTTGCACATTTGCAATGACATATAAAAGAAAACCATCAGTTTTAGGAGTAAAGTGTGTCTCATATCTAAAAGCTGTCCTCTGTTAAAGCCTGAAAAAGATTGCTTTTTGGACCCTGCGAATAACACATAAATAACAATTGCATTATAGATATTTTGCTTGTTTATCATTCACAGCACATTCACCTGAAGTGAGAGAACACCGTGTCAGAATACAATTACTAATGTACAAACTGTACTGAAAAAAGTGATACGAACACAGAAAGAGTTTTAATTACAAAATAAGGTTTTAAATACATTCACTTTATTGCATGAGGGTACTTTCTAAAGCAAGCACATTAAGTATTATTCTGTTTGATTTGCATAGCTCAAGCAATACCATTTTTTTTCTTTAAAATAGCATTAGTTACAGTAAATATGAAGACGTACAGTGTTTTGATTTAAAAATATTTACACAGACCAATGTGCTTATTTTGATTTACTAGTTAATCCCACTTTATATGCTACATTTTTTTTTTTAATTTATTTATTAATTTTTTAATCAAATATTAGACATCTCTGCTTTGACTGTCCAACTGCAACTTTGACCATTTTGTCGAATTATGTACAAAATAACACATAAAAATGACTATTAAACAAGGCCTTCAAAAGGATGCTGCAAAGTTTCGGTCAATAAATTAAAAATATATCAGCCTCGATCAGTATCTCCATAATATATCAGATCAAAACTCTCTTGAATCATTTTACAAATGTAACCAATTAAACCTCATTATACATAGAAAAATATGCGTTGCGTTGATCATGTTTTTCTCTTTCTGAAAAATGATAAAAATAGATCTCTGTCTTTCCCGTCTGGGCTGTATTTGCTTAAAAGTGATGATGGCTAATCTACTTCTGTGGAACGTTATTCATTTTTCCAGATCTCATACGGTGTTTTAGCTTGATTCAGGGGTACAGCGTGATTTCTGTGACTTTTCTCGACTAAAGAAATAAATGAGTTTCGTCAAACTGATTCTAACAAAACAGATCGTACACAAGCTGTGGACAATGTTTAGTCAAGAAGTAGACCAAAAACAGACTAATTTCACGTAAAAAATTTTTTAAAAATTAAAACAAAATTCAAAGACAAGCAGAAAGCACAGTATGGGCTAACAACTTGCATGGCATTTTAGAGGTTTAGGGGAAAGATCACCTCAAAGTACAAACCAGGAGATTTATATGGTTTGGCAAATTGTTCTTTACTTTACGATACATTATAATCAAGCTGCTTGATTACAGAGGTAATTACCAGTGATAGAAAAATAATCCAAAATATTGTTCCATTTAATTCCATGTCAATCTATATTTACACAAAAACTGTGCCACAGCAGAAAAGAAACAGCCAAATGAATATCCAAATGGGACAGCGATCCACAAATAAGGGCTTTGATATTCTGTTGGGGCAACAGGTTACATAATTTAACGTCAGTATATACAGGCTGTAATGCAAGTTGCTGGCCTCGCATGAACACGCATTGTTTCAACAAGCAGACTTACAACTCTAAGGACACTTCCAATGGTTTCGGCTTTCTCGTCATATTAATCTAACACACACGCTCACAAGTATTTAGGTACCATTATTTGGTGACTACTGTCCTAGCAGTAAAAGCACTATGATGAGTCCACATGGCTTTGATGCAAAGATTAGAGTAATAGTCATATCAATATATATGCTTTCTTAATCTTTGTAGATACACACGGTACTTTAAAGGCCTGACAATGGTTTGAGAGACTGCAACATTGACGGGAAAAGGGTTCTCAAGCCCTATCGTGAAACTGGAGAGGATTGTGGGAAAAGAGGAGGCCAGGAGGAGTCACAGTGAGTCTGGCCTTAAAGAAGATGGAGGGGGAAGTGCCCAATGCCAAGTCGTCTTGCATCAACAACATCCTTCGGATCAAGACAACAACGGATTCATCGATTGTTCCAGATTCCTACTGAGTTCCATTCGTAAATCCTCAGGGGTGGATTGCGGCTTGTGTTCTGAACACAGATAGTTATCGTACCAGCGGTTCCGAATCTTTCTTTCTGATGACTTACAGATAAACTGAGCTTTGACAACTTTGCTGTAGTCCTTGATCTGTTTTTTTCTTCAACTTCCTCAAGCATGGCTATTTTCCTCTGGTCGCATCTCGATCTCCGTCACGCTCTTTCCAGTCACAAACGTGCTTGTGTCTGCAGAATCCGCCCTGAGCAGCTGTACCTAGCATTTGTAGTATGGATCTGTTGTATAAACTCCAGTCAGTAATGTGACCGAGAGTAGATATGAATCTGTTAACATCGTCCACTTCCTGGCTAGTTTGTAGCTTTTGTAATATGACTGCCATCCTCCGAAAACCAAGTCAAAACAGATGATAAATTGAATTACATAGTTCTGGTGTGGGTTACACACTCCGAATGAGGATTGCGGGGAGATGTGGAGGGAGATAACCTCGCTCGTGAACAGCCCTCTGCAAACATCCAAACATTTAGAAATATTTCTCTGCATGGTGTTGTGTAAATAATCGAAGAAATACAATGTTTGGTGGAGGAAAACATATGTTCTTGATGTTCAGTGTTTTTTTTCAAACTTTTCTTTGTCAGCTGGACACTCAGAAGGGTTCATTGTCAAATTTGACAGCTGCGAGAGCTTGAACTGGGAAAACGGGAGAAGAACAAAGAGAAGAGGAGAACAAATGTATCATCAGACTGTCATATTTCTTTTTTTTTTTAACACACAAAAAATTATTATAAGGTCCACACTATGCAAGTATGTGAATGCATCTAGAAATGTTTAAAGGGATAGTTCACACAAAAATGAAAATTCTGTCATTAATTACTTACCCTCATGTCATTCCAAACCTCAGAATACAAATTAAGCAAATTTTGAGGATATCCAAGAGCTTTCTGACCCTGCATAGACAGCACTGAAACAATCACGTTCAAGGCCCACAAAGGTAGTAAGGACTTTGCTAAAATAGTCTAAAATAGTATAAAATAATGTGACATTAGTGGTTAGACCTTAATTTCATGAAGCTACGAGGATACTTTTTGTGCGCAAAGAAAACAAATGTAACAATTTAATTCAACAATTTTGTCAGTCTTCGACACGCGTTCTTGTAAACAAGGCACAGCACATCCGGGTTCTGCGTCAGAACGCCTGTGTTAGCAGCAGCACACACATGCTTCATGCTACTAGGGATAAAAATAAATTGTTAAAGTTATTTTTGTTTTCTTTGGGCTCAGAAAGTACTCTCGTAGCTTCATAAAATTACTGATGTCACATGGACAATTTTAACAAATTTCCTTAATTCCTTTCTGGGCCTTGAACGTGTCAGTAATGTCACTGTCTACACTATGAAGGGTCAGAAAGCTCTCAGATTTAATAAAAATATCTTAATCTGTGTTCTGAAGATGAACGAAGGTCTTAGGTTTGGAATGACATGAGGGGGAGTAATTAATGACAGAATCTTAAAAAAATTCACCATTTACTTATGACATGTCGTTCCAAACTTATATGAATTACTTTTTTCTGTATAACACACACACACACAATATATATATATATATATATATATATATATATATATATATATATATATATATATATATAAAGAAGGTTTCAACTCTTTTAGTCCAAATGAAGTGAGTGAATGTGTCTGAAACAATATTGAACCCGACAGATTATATTGATCATTTTGTAATCCACAGAAGAAAGTCATACGAGGTCAGAGTGTCAAGGGGGGTGAGTTACTAATTACAGCATGTTAATTTCTGGGTGAAGAAAATGCCTAATGTATCAGACTGCGATTGATAATGGAAAATGTGCCACCATCAAGGTGACGCTTTATTACACATGAGTGCGAATTATTTTCTTATATGGAAATTTTTTCTGTCATAGAGAAGGAACAAAAAAAAGAATGACTTTGTCCCAGATGGCACTCTCAGTCATGTGGTCTGAACATGGCCACACAGACTTCTGGGTAGTGGTGTGCTGAAAGGCCACATCAGTATGAGTCTGGCAAAAGGGTGTATTAAGAACACAAAGCATTCATAATTGCTACCCGCTTAAATATTTCAGAGCTTGAAATAACTAGAAAATATAGCCTATATAGTTAACCTTAAGATGTTTATAAAAATAGCAACCTGAATAATATTATCTGGCTTAATGGCACACTTTATTACCTATGTGAGTCTTTTCAACTCAAGAACTCAGGGGAAAAGAACAAAAAAACAAAAATGGTTGCACTTTTGCAATGCGAACTGCTAAACATTTGCAACTGTGTTTGTACACTTATGTCAAGTATGCTTCTGACTCCACAGTTAATAAGGTGAACACATTTTACAACAGTTATTGGCAAAATAGATGCATCTGGTTTCTGTGTGAATATACTGTAGCAGGTGGAAATAGTCTTTAATGAACTGTTTATGAACCACAAGAGAAATTTAGTGTTTGTGAAGGTCCACTACGATATGATCAACATGATCCAAATGTGTAGTTTCTAACACCAGCATTGCCTTTTTAAAATTCTTGTCACATGGTTTTGATCATTGCTGAATTTTTTTGCCATGAGCTGATAGCAGATGTTCTGTTTATGTTTGTCTGTTTAGTCTCTTTGTTAAGAATTACACAGAATAAAAGCCAGTCATCACATTTCCAAGAGCTGTTTGTAGAATAGCCACAAATATGCAGTTATTTAAGATCAAGAATTATAATTTTTTTTAAACAGGGTGCTGTAAAAGCATCAATGATCTGTCATTTTATTTCTTGCCCTACTATAAGTAAAATAAAGCAAGGGCAGTAATGAGCAGGACCAGAAAGAGAATTTGTGTAAGGAACAGGAAGAGAAAGGAAGAGGCGGGGATTGTTGTGCAGTGGGCGGCACTCACCTTCACACCTTCATGGTGTGGGAGGAGTCAGAGTAGTCAGCAGAAGGGGGAGGGACCAGGCTGGTTTGGGAGGCAGGGGGACTGGGGATGCACTGGGCTGCAATGCAGTGAAATTATGGGGGGAAAAAATGTAAAAAGAAAAAATATGCCATGAAGCAAATGAAATAAGAAGTGTGGGACAGACAGGTAGTTATATATTGTATACTGTCCTCTCACAGAGCCACAAGGCAAATTTAATCCTTGCTAATTGGATTTTTGACTATCAAAAATATGGAATGAAATGAAAGAAATATATGAAGGAAAGTCCAATGCATGATTTTAAAATTTGCATGATTTATTTATTTATCTATTTATTTAGCATTTTGGTTGTCCATAAATCTTAATCTAGAAACTGAGATCAAAGGCATGATGAATAAAAAAATATATATACTGTACTTTTTAAAATCTCTATATATACTGGTGTTTGTCCTCTCTGCCTTTGTCAATTTATATATGTTCTGATGTTTAAAATTTAGTGATAACAAACCTGAATATATTCAAAGTCATTAAACGGAGTAAAATCTCACTCTAGAGCAGATCCCCAGTGAATCTAGATGGAACTAGACAGTGTGCTTAAGTACCGAGGTGACACATCAAGATGTTATCTAAAAGCTTTATAAATGTGTTGTGAATTCTTAAACATATTGTAATAAAAAGATTAATATAATCATTTAATAACAAATCTAACAGTTCAACTAAGTCAAAAAACAACTCTAATTAAAGTGCAACCTCAGCACTGAAGTGTGGTGAAGTGTGCATTGAGGACATTGAGGAGCATGTGACATTGAAAGGGTATGAGGGTCAGACAGTGGTCAGACAGTTGGGGTCACAGCTCGCCCAGGCTCCTCAGGGCGGCAGGCTTCCTCACCGGAGAGCAGCCGGCTACGGCGGGAGGCCTCGGCAGCCAGAGCACAGGAAATCTCAATGCGTTTCTCCTGCTCCTGAAGCTGCTGATCTGGGTTACTGGTTCCCTCCACTGGCCCGTCCAACACCGGCACCACATTTTGCAGGCTGGAGAAAGAAAGATATTAATATTCAATAAAACAAAAAATATATAACCTCAGACGTATTTAAAGTCATTTCTTCATGTATTGATTTCACCTAAGAGCAAATTTTGCCAAGGTTTATTGAGTGTTGTTCCAAACCAAACCTGTTTTCCAAAGAACACAAACGTAAACTTTTGGACTTTTATGGTGTTTTCTTATACTTGTATTTTGACAGCTCAACCTCATTTTAGAAGTTTGACAGTCCCAAAGTTGTTCAGTAAGTATGGTATGGTTTCTTGCATAACAACAAAGGGTTTGGACGGACAGAACAAAAACTAAATAAAGGGTACTCAGTGTGCAGTGGATGAAGGCATGATGTGCATCATACTTTGATTTGGCAATCAGTGTCTTGATTCTTTCAACTTTCTTCTGTTTCTCCTGCAGCTCTTCTGGGCTGAGTGGTGTACTGGGCTCAATGTCCAAGTATCGCTCAGGGATCAGGACTTTATCCGGCTTGGAAAACTAGAGAAACAATGACACAAATGTCCTTGCATATCTTTCACATCAGCCATTATTAAACAACTGGACAATGTACAACAAAAACTGTTGTTCATTGTGCTGTGCTGCCATGTGACTTCTAACCTCTTTGTTGAGGTCCAGGTCATAGTGTTCCGGTTCCACCTGTCGTCGCAGACGAGCAATTTCCTGCCTGGGTGACTCCACACCTTCTCCCCTCACGGCCGCCTCGAGATCTTTAATATCCACCTCATCAGCTGTTACTCTCCTCCGCACCTGGATATCAGGAAGAACAACTGGCTCAATGCTTGGTGTGACTTTTAATACACTGCAAAATGGTTTTATAGAATATTTTGCAGTTGTCTTACACCACTGAATTTAATATTTTTTCTTGTTTTAAGCATATACTTTATAGCACCCAATAAATTTATTCATTATTATATATTTAGAATATATCAACAATATATTCTGCTGTTTTGCTGCCATTTCAAGTTAAAGTTCAGATATTTTTACTGGATGATTTTTAGTTTTTTTGAGAAATGTGATGTGCCAGAATGATCATAACAGGTTTAAGAATTCAATATGTAATAAATCTTACCCTTACAAATAGTGGGGTTAAAGGGATGGTTCACCCAAAAATGAAAATTATGTATTAATGACTCACCCTCATGTCGTTCCAAACCCGTAAGACCTCCATTTATCTTCGAACACAGTTTAAGATATTTTAGATTTAGTCCGAGAGCTTTCTGTCCCTCCATTGAAACTGTGTGAACGGTATACTGTCCATGTCCAGAAAGGTAAGAAAAACATCTTCAAAGTAGTCCATGTGACATCAGAGGGTCAGTTAGAATTTTTTGAAGCATCGAAAAAAAAATTTGGTCCAAAAATAGCAAAAACTATTTCTTTATTTAGCATTGTCTTCTCTTCTGTGTCTGTTGTGAGCGAGTTCAAAACAAAGCAGAAGACAATGCTAAATAAAGTCGTAGTCTTTGCTATTTTTGGACCAAAATGTATTTTCAATGCTTCAAAGAATTCAAAAAAATGTTTTTATTACCTTTCTGGACATTATACCGTACACACAGTTTCAATGGAGGGACAGAAAGCGCTCGGACTTAATCTAAAATATCTTAAACTGTGTTCCGAAGATGAACGGAGGTCTTACGGGTTTGAAACGACATGAGGGTGAGTCATTAATGACATAATTTTCATTTTTCGGTGAACTAATCCTTTAAGAATTAAGGCAAGACATGACAGGCAAACAGGGTAAATATTTTTACTGATAGATATGATCAGATTTTAACTAGGGCTGCGTCGATCACGATCGGCCGATCGTTATGCGCATCTCGTCAGTAAAGCCGGTTCTCTAATCAGCGGTAAATTCCATCAGGTGCGTGATTTCACATAGAGCAGCTGTTACTACACAGAGCCATAGGCGGAGTTTGACATTCGAGCCAGGGGGGGCAAAAAAAAAATCATTGTAGCAGCTGGGACTTGCATGGCCTATCAATTGGGGAACTCAGCACTAGCACATATGGACAAAACAAACATGCTAAATAAACACATATTTATTTTTAACCCAAAAAAAAACACTACAACAATACAATCATATTTGTAAACAGGTAGGCTACTTCGCATAAGCAGCCACTTGACTTCGCATCGCATCTTCGTTCGAACACAATTAATCAATGAAATGTGGACCACTTTTGCACTGTTAAAATATTATCTTCAACCAAAACGAAAAGATTTTTAACATTTTTCTTTCCTTTTTTCAAAACACACTGTGGCAATGAGAGTGATTAAAAAACAAGTTATTTCGCATTTTGTTGTAATTCATGAAACATTTAAAACATTTTGAGAGGGGAAAAATGAACAGTCACACAATACTCTCCACTTTTGAAACACATTGTGGCAATGAGAGTGATTAAAAACAAGTTATTTCGCATTTTGTTGTAGCCTACTTCATGAAACATATAAAACATTTTAAGAGGGAAAAATGAACAGTCACACAATTCTCTACACATGACCACTTCTCTCCCTCTTCACTAATTTCTCTCAAACACTCCATAATCGCAGAGTAGTGACTTTTCACTGATTTCACACATCTCCACTTGCATGCCCATCTCGTGTCACTGGGCTGAACTACTTCAGTTACTTTCCCGTTTCAGCCACCAGGGGGGGCAATGCTCCCCCTGCCCCCCCGCAAACTCCGCGCCTGCACAGAGCCATTGTTAACTGAGAAGATGCGCAAATCCACGTTCATTTTCAGCGTTTATTTGCGCATCTTTTCAGTTAACAACGGTTCTGTGTAGTAACAGCTGCTCTATGTGAAATCACACACCTGATGAAATTTACTAGAGTTGTGACGTTCGCGAACGAACCGATTCTTTTGAACGACTCATAAACATGAACGATGGGAGCCGAGTTGCGGCTGGAGGGGAGCCGTTCTTTCTGTCGTTCTTTTTTCCTATGCGTGTTTCACACAGATGCACACAAATGAGCTCCTCCGCGAGACAGAACAGTTATAGGGGGAGAGGCGCACCCAGCGCAGGCAAACCCTTTATAGCTTGATGATATTAGTTATTAGTTGTGCACGCATCCTTCACGTGAGTACTCCAGTGGAAAAAAACCCTGCGTGCCTCTGTCATTGTCAGCTGTCACAGACATTCATTGCAGCCCACTTTGTTATTGTTCATTGACTTGAAGGGGCTGATGTCCTATTTGCAAAGTTTACAGTAGTAATAGTATGTAGACATTTCCATTTTATCTATTCTAATTTTATCTACTTTAAATATTTTTTGCTTTCTATCAAAATGTTCTTGTGTGATTACAATGTTCTTGTGTGGAAGTGTTTGTAGTAAAAGCTGTTTTGCACAGAAATTCATTGCAGCCGGCTTTGTTTTTGATGTTTATTTGTGAGTAGGTATTGTATGAATAACATAAGTCAACGTAGCTTTACACACATACACACACACACACACACACGCACACGCACACACACACACACACACACACACACACACACACACACACACACACTTTGTACTAAAGGTAAATCCAAAATAGTGATGTCACTGTCTAAGCAGAGGGATTTGTGCAACCCTATGGAATATAGTCCACACATGACAAATGAGGTAATAATCAATATTTCAGAATAATTCAAACTCAGATATTGGTGTGTGATATCTGAGTTTTAATTATTTGACTACAAATCTCACCTCATCATTCCTCCCAGTGATTATTTCCAGGATAAACTGAGATGCCCCCAAGCTGGCTTCTTAAAACTGACTAAATATTTAAAAAGAGCCAAAAGAGTCGTTCTTTTGAACTGCTTTTTGAAAGGAACGGATCGTGAAGATCCGGATCCCCTCAAAGAGCCATAAATCCCATCACTAGAATTTACAGCTGATTAGAGAACCGGCTTTACTGACGAGATGGGCATAACGATCGGCCGATCGTGATCGGCGCAGCCCTAATTTTAACCAGCTGATTAGTCACAGTATGTTAAGACTATTGTACCTGGATGAAAGCGTGGTCAAATTCCTCTTACATTTAATGTGTTATATATGTTATATCAAAAAATAGTAAATTATAGTAAAAAATAAACACATACATGTATTTTGGAAGCTAAAAAGCACAACATCTTAGTTGTTTTGCTGGTAGTGTTTTACCTGTAGTGTCTCAAAACTAAGAGGTAGAGGTAAATAAGGTTCACTGATAACCAGCCAGCCTTAGAGTAACTCACTAATACAAGAAATCACTCTTTCAGTTCAGAAAAAAAGGTGTTTAACAGCATGATACTAACCACTTTGTAGTTAGTAGAAGATTTGCCATCAATGTTCTGATTGCTGGAGAGGTTGAGGCTGCGCCTCTTGTCTCTGACGGAGCTGCTCTGGTTTCTTCGTATCCTCTCAATCTGTTCCTCCACACTCATTTTAGACTTTACCTCGGCTGGGAACACCGCACTCTTTGGCCTCTCCTGGGACACATATCCAACACCATTACATGCTGCATTTATAAAAGATTACCTATAATGCCACCTAGTCCTACACATACTGAATCTGATCCCATAATTTGAATCTGTTACTCATTTACATTGATTAAAACTAATGGTACTGGTTATATTTTATAGTTCTTCATATTTTCTCATAAAACGTGGAACTACTATTGAAGACATAAACAATTTACTAGCCCAGATTTAACTTACTCTGGAAATGTGACCATTGGACACCTTCCCATTTCTTCGTTGGACGCCATTAGAATTGTTCTTGGTCCTGGGTGGAACAATTCCAACTGCAAGGAAAAAGTCAATAAACTTAGTTATTTTTCTAAACTTAGTTTTTTTAGGCAGGCAACATTGCAAGGCAATAAAATCGAGTTTTCTGAGTACTGAGTTTTTCAGTTGTCCATACTATAACCATAATATTTCAGATTATAATTAACTTCATATGCTCAGGAAAGGTCAAGAAAAATGTAAGCCCTTTTTTTTGTTCGTACCTTTATTCTGGTTGGATTCTGTATCAAAGTTGTTGATCTTTTCTCCTTGAGAGTTGTAGTTGTGCTGGAACAGAGCATAGCAAATGTAAACCCTAGTAAAAATATCCTAAAGGAATGTACAGGATTGCTAATGGGATTTCTGTCATAATTAAAACCAGCCATCCCACCATATCCTGACGGGATAAAAAAAATCTATATGAATCTTAATTAATCTTACTTGATTCTTAATCTGATCCATTCTTATTGGTTTCATATTATTGTTTATTTGTATTAAATGCCTTTAGCAATCCCATACCTATATTTTTGAAACCAGGAAACCATTTTTCCAAAAAAAGAAAGAAAAAAAAAAAACAGGCAGCGTGGGGCATAGTGGGGGCTTATAAAGGTTGCTTAACATCGTGATGAATCGCAGCCTGTAAATGCATGAGGTTGTTGAGGCAAATATGACTATAAATTAAAGCAATGGAAGCACTTTTACACATGACAGCGTGCTGTCACCAGCTTGATTAAATGCAACACTAGCACAGACAAAAGCAAGCTCAATTAAAACAGGTACTAAAGACAGAAATGGAGCAACTACACAAGTGTGTAAATGAGGAAACTTGATCTGTCTACCACACACACATGGTGGAGGGAGAATGGGAGCAGTTGGAAGACAAGCTACTCTATCTGACTTATTTATATTAATATTTGCTATATCTTACAACAGATGTTATATTGAGATGGCGTTTAGTTTGAGATAAAGTAACATATGATAAAATCATAAATAGGTAAATGCAAACATGAAGTGAAATAGTGAAATGGAAAGAAAGGGAAGTAATGAAGTTAATAAGTCCAGGTGAAAGAAAGATGTTGCTGATGTTGTAAAAATGATCATGGCATGACGTTCTCGTAGTGCAGGCCGCCTCTCTGAGGTACCTTTCTGCTGCGGAATTCTTCGTCGTCCTTGTAGCCTTCCTGATGGATGCCTGAATGGGGGCCCATGCTGCGTAGCCAGGCATTGCTGTCTGAGGGCAGGGGAGGAACGGAGGGGGGAAAGGACTGGGAGGACTCCAGGGGCTGGTAAGATTTAGGAAGTGGAGGTCGAGGAGGACCAACCTCCTGTCATAGGATGGCAAGGGAAAAGAAAAAACAGGAAGTTGGGCAGAGAGAGTGAAATAAATGGATAGGGAAAGAAAGAAGGACAAAGAGGAGGAGAGAAGAGAAAGGATCGAGAAGTGGAGAGAGAGCTGAGCATCAGGAGCGACTAAGCCAGGTGGCGGGCGGAGAGAATCATGGGAAGCATATAGGCATGGATTCCACAACCTCACCACAACCACTAATAAACACTGACCTGCACACGACCCATACATGTACTTTGCGGTTTTGGCAAATCTCTGCTAGCAAAGGCAACTGTGAGCTGGGTTAAAAGGCTTAGGCCATCAGTTTTAATACAGAAATTCTGGAAATGTGCAGTTCAGTCAGGAGCTGATACTTTTAAATAAACACCATGTGCTAGAAACCAGAAACGGAGTAAAACTCTGAGTAAATTTTGGTAGTGTTTCACTGTGGGAGTGGGTCACCTATGAGTACTAACAAACACACACAACCAAGCGTTAATAAGAGTGCCTACAACTAAATAACAAACAAAACAAAAACAAAACTGAATCATACACCCAGAAAACATGTATTAGACAGAAATAATCTATGAATCCCATTTCAGGTCATTTAATCATCTTTCCAGTTAGATTTATTCAAATCCCGGTTGAGCTTTTTGTGCGTTATCTTATGCTAACAAGCCAATAGAGTGCAACAGCAGCCAGCAATTTTCTTAATTATTTCGTTCAAAGGGATTTTTAAAAAGTGTTTGCTTAGGAGTTATAAGCCATGAAACATACCAAAGAGCTACAAGGTGAATCAAAAGATTACAAACTTTGATTTGAAGGGGAAAATAATTTTAAATTCAGACAAAAGACAAAGGTGCATGACTGTCTACTTAACAGCCTTAACAGCCACCCCAAAATGAACATTTTGTCATTAATCACTTACCCCACTTATTATGAGCTGAACACACACAGTGTACGCTCTTCTGAGTCATCCGCCCCACAAGGTTGCACTGTTTTCTTTCAATTCAAAGCATAAATATACTGTATTTTACGGACTATAAGTCACACTTTTTTTCATAGTTTGGCTGGTCCTGCGACTTATAGTCAGGTGCGACTTAATAATAAAAATTAATTTGACATGAACCGAGAGAAATGAACCAAGAGAAAACATTACTGTCTACAGCCACAAGAGGGCGCTCTATGCCTCTCAGTGCTCCTGTAGTCTACACTGAGCAGCATAGAGCGCCCTCTCGCGGCTGTAGACGGTAATGTTTTCTCTTGGTTCTTGGTTCTAAATAAATGCGACTTATGGTCCAGAGTGACTTACATATGTTTTTTTCCTCGTCACGATGTATTTTTGGACTGAGGCGACTTATACTCAGGTGCGACTTATAGTCCGAAAAATACGGTACGTATAAAATTGTATCCTTCTGGGGCAGATGGCTCAGAAGAGCATACGCTGTCTTTGTTCAGCTTTTAAAAAAAGTGGAGAGAAACAGAGGAGGGGTATTGTTGAATAAAGTCATTATTTTTGTTTTCTTTGTGTACAAAAAGTATTCTAGTTGCTTCACAATGTTACGGTTGAACCACTGATGGCAGATGGACTATTCTGACAACGTCATTCATACTTTTCTGGACTTTGACAGTGTAACTTACTTGGCAGTCTATGGGACAGTCACAAGCCTGCCGGTTTTCCTCCAAAATATCTTAAATTGTGTTCCGAAGATGAACAAAGCTTTTACGGGTTAGGAATGAAATCGGGGTAATTGATTAATGACAAAATTTTCATTTTGGGGTGAAGTATCCCTTTAATGAGGGAAAGAACCACAGCCCCATGAAGCAATGTAAAGCACATAATCAAACTGAAAATGAAGAAAATATATAAAACTATTGATTTAAATATTCTAACTATGCATATAGAAATAGCATATTTCTAGACTTACATTTATTTGAAAATACACAAATTATGTCTACAAATATTTAAATATTTTGAGAGTATAGGGAGACTCCCATTATTATATAATTTGCAGTGATTTATGGAAGTGCGGGTGCTTAGGCTGCAGTTTATTATTATTTTTTTGAAATTCTCCAATTGATGACAATTTCTCTTCAGAATCATGGTCAATGAAGTATTTTACCAGGAATTCCACTGTTATACATGATTATTTACAAAATAATCTGAATTAATGCAGGCTGATGATTTAAATGCATATAACATCAATTAACATCCTTGAAACTCATAGTAGATCTGTAGTTAACGTTATCATTCGAAATGTATTCCCTATGAAGAAAATGAGTGGGACTTTTACTTACATAACTGTTGCACTCTACAATGGCATCTTAACAAAATAAAAGTCTTTTGAAGTTATCACCACAACTCAATGGCAGAAGACTATGGTAAGAGGTTCTTTAAATGAGCATATACAGCAAATATAATTTCTTTCGAATCAGAAACAATTCAGGCTAAACAAAAATAGCGAATCCTACGATCAGACTTGATTTAATTAGGAGAAGCAGAACAATGTGCTGCTGTATTGTATTCTGTACACTGTAATGAGTAAGACTTTCATTGAAGAGTAATGCTGTGTGAAATACCTCTGTGGCCACCTGTTTAGTGGGAGAGGCCTGAGAGCCAGGGACAGGAGAGAAGGGGCTGAGAGGACTCGTCAGACTCACTGAACTCAAGGGACTCGCAGGACTGTTTGTGCTGAAAGAGCCGGATGCTCCACTGGCTAATGGAGACAGAGACAGATAATAGAGTTAAGGACCTATGTCATGATGTCAAAAGTAACCTAATATTCTTCCCTATAATATGCTCTTCTTTGCTACAGTTGTATTTCAATAAAAAAAAAATCAAATCATAAAACAAATGACACTGGTCTCTGTTTCTTGTTATACATCAAGCATTGCAGCAGCATTACTGCAACAGCAGGCTAAAGCGTTCTCACAATATTCTTCAACATAAGAAAACTGCAGCTCTGTACAGAGAAAATATGGAACAATCTGAGGGCAAATCTTAATGTGAGCTTGCAGTTGATTGCAAGAATGGGACAGGGTTTATGTAGACTAAATGACTGGAAAAGTCATTTAATAGAAGCACCGTTTCACCGGATGATCTGGTTATGATTAAAATTACACAATTAAAAATTACCATCCAATTTTAAAAATGAAACATATACATGCATAAAATAATCATTCATAATAAGATCAATAACATGCATTTAAAAAAAATTCATAACCAGAAACTAGGGCTGCGCCGATCACGATCAGCCGATCGTTAATGCGCATCTCGTCAGTAAAGCCGGTTCTCTAATCAGCGGTAAATTCCATCAGGTGCGTGATTTCACATAGAGCAGCTGTTACTACACAGAGCCGTTGTTAACTAAGAAGATGCGCAAATAAACGCTGAAAATGAACGTGGATTTGCGCATCTTCTCAGTTAACAATGGCTCTGTGTAGTAACAGCTGCTCTATGTGAAATCACGCACCTGATGGAATTTACCACTGATTAGAGAACCGGCTTTACTGACGAGATGCGCATTAACGATCGGCCGATCGTGATCGTGCACAGCCCTACCAGAAACTGGTCAGAAAGAAGTTGTTTTTCTGCTCTGCAAGACCACATTTCTAAGTGCCAAAATGAACAGAGATTATGCATGACACTGTGCAGTAACAGATCATCTGACCTCTGTGCTTGGCCGTGTCCGTGCCACGAGACGGGTTGTTCTTGTGCAGCCCCTCCAAAACATCCTGAACCCTCCAGAACTCCTTCTGAATGTGCCTGTGTACCAGCTCACTCTGGAAGGAAAGCGATTCATTGAAAGAGAAAAGACACATGCATTATTGAAGCACTGTCAGGATCATTACATTAATGCATAGTCATTCTTATTAATAATTAATGAGAGATTCACATGCTGTTCAATTACCGATTGCATAATTCATTTCCATTCAAAGGACTTCTTGTTGCATTAAATAGATAATTGCAATGGATCTTAATTTAGTATTCAAATTAATTCTGTATCATCAAGGTCACCTTTTTACTACAGTAATGCCCTCAAGGTAAATCAATCATGTAAAATGATCATGACAGTGCTGAATGCAATGGAGGTCATTCGTATGATGAAAACATATAATATCATGTGCTCATGAATAAATGATTTGTCTAAATAGAAAGATGGCAGAAGTCATTAAGGGCTTGTAGTTTAAGAGTTCAAGGTTCCCTGGTAACTAATGATGATGATGACAAATGTGAAGTCTGTATCATACTTGGCCTCCAGCGTTCAGCTGTTCCCACAGGTCACCGTGGATGCTGTTTACTTCATCCTCTAGTGCTTCAAACTCCATACGAGTGGTGGTCAGGGCCTGTGAAATACAATTAACAAATGAAATAACATTTATTTAAATTAATTCTACTAGCTTAGATTGTGTTTTCATAACTGTCTGGTTTCTTACACTGGAGGCCTGAGACAGCTCTCCTCTGATGTTAATCAGCTTGTTTTGTAGACTCTCCTTCTTCAGCTGAAGTTTCTCCATGGCTAGCGGCTGGCTCTTGTACAGCTCCATCTCCTGATGTGTGGCCACCAGCACCCCCTCTAGACTGTCCTGGATAATACAGAAAACAGTCAAGTGAGCAAGGGCAGCATTTTTAGGCATAATCATGTGGTTTAAATTGATCATTTAATGTTAAGTATTTAATTAATTATTTCATATAATAAAAATATATTTTAATAGTATTTTATATTATATTTGATGTTGAGCCAGGAATCTTTTTTTTTTTTAGATAACTCTTAAAAGCAACAAATGAACCTTTTCCATTCGCAAACGATGAACTACAGCCTCCTGCTCTTTCACAAGTCGGTTCTGCTCACACAAGCGGCCCAGTAGTTTCTGTACAGAGACAAAATGAATTGTTCATGGGTCTGTTATGTGAAAGACAATCGTTTATAAAGTTGCAAATTTATGTATGTCTTTGATCAGACAAAGTGACTCACACTGGTCTCAATCTCATTAAGCTTCAGTGTGGGATGTAGATCACCGTACACATCATGGAATGGAGGCACCTATAATCAAAGAGAATGGATAAAATGGAAATATTAGTGAAAATGAGTCTTTTATTTCTCATTTTTTAAAGATTTAAAATAATAGTATAATGAACAATAAACTGATACTAATAAAAATGACAACTGTTATTGATTTATTTGCTCAGAATTCAAATAAGTAAATACAAAAACTTTTTAAATCATTAAATAGCTACCAGAAATAGGTATTAGCCATTGCAATGTGCTGTTTGCATTATTGAGCAACAAAAACCATCCAAAATGCTGTGTCAATGATAAGCCCCACAGTGCGAAGGCTATACACTGAAAATGGCTTTCTTGCTTGATGGCATGAGTGGACAAGACACACAATGACCACACAATAGAGGATGTGATATTGGGCAAACAAGCACTGGAAATGGCAGGATTTAGATACTCAAAGTAAAGCAAAACCAAAGAGAAACTGCAGATTGTGGCTCTCATAGCTGAACTTAAATGTAAGGCTTTAAAACTAAACCTAAGTTCACTTAAACCTAAAGCACGATCAACACATCCAACATGCCACATCGACCGGATAGCACAGAGAGAGCCAGGCTCCGTCACAGCCTCAGAACAGCCATGTCTGAGCCAGTCTTTGCCAGAAAGAGGCTGAACTGAGGTTCAGTAGCACGGGAATAGCAGGTAGAACAGCAGCCTGTCTCTCTAGAAGAGTCTCGACTCTCTTACTTGTGAGAATAGTTTTGCTCGAGGAGAGGAACGCTCAACCAATCTGGTTACCATGCTGATTAGGTGATCACCATCGGTCATCTAGGGCAGAACACACCATCATTCACCTGGCTATATGATTGACCTTGAGTATGGCGACTTTGATGAAAACTATACTTGCAATGTCCACAGCACGTCGAGGATATAGTAGAGACCGGGGCAAGTTTTCTCACTTTCACACACTTTTTTACTTTTTATTTTAGCGGTCATTACACTACCGCTAAAAAGATTTAGTGCAATAAATACGTTTTAATGTTTCTGAAACAAGTCTCACTTAGACTGCAATTACCTGTATTTGATGAAAAATACGGTAAATAAATTCTAAATGTACAATTTAGAATAACTGTTTTATAGTTTTTTCAAACCTGTGATGGGTTTTCTGAATTTTTGTTTCTAAATAAGTATAGTTCAAATCTATTCACTGACATATCGCCTGAGACTTACTAATACAAAAAAAAAAGTTTAATTAAACGTTATTTGGAATACTTGTTGTGCATCATATATTTCTTATTTTTTTATTAAGCACACAAATATGTAAATGTATTTTTAGTATACTTAGAATGAAATAAATGCATTTCAAATACAATTTACTGTATATATTTTTCACTAGGGCTTGCATCAAATATCCTATAACAGGCATATCAGAAAAAATATAATCAGTAAAAATATGAAACAATAAACAGTTCATAAAACAGCAAAACTGGTAACACAGAGAAATATCCCATTTTTGGCAGAAATTGTAATTGAAATTATTACTGAAATTTAATCAATAATTAAAAATATATATATTTAAAAGGTGACAATTTGCCCAGAACTGACAAAAAAGCATTCTAATTTAAGACTTTTTGATCAAGATGTCAAAACCAACATATATAAAAAATAAAATATATAAACATAATTGCGTTACAATTCCTGGGATATAACCCCCTCGTGACAACTTCCCCAAGTGACAGCTACGAAGAAGCCATGTTAACATGCAGCTGTTATAAAATAAGAAAACCCTTTCAAGTCAGTGTGAGAACTGACACACAGAGGAGAAGACAATGAGAACAGGAAAAATGTTTGAGGGGACCGTGACTACATTAATGGCATGGTTGTTTATGTCTTGACATGGGCAACCAAACAACAGTCAGTCTATTCTCTATCATCTCTTTAAAGTGAAGACAACAATCAAAAGCTCTGTTGGAAAACTTAGTGAGCTGCCTCTTGTCTATTGCCTGCTTTCTAAAGCAGCATCCTTACTAAAATGGAAAATCATTAATAATATACATTTTCCAGATTTAATCATAATGAACATTCTTTTCAAATCCCTTTTGTTGAGCAGCTCACTAGGTTTCAGACGAGAGCTAATATGTGCTGTCAGCATTGAATCTCCTACCTGCTGATCTAGGTACTCCAGGTTCCTCTGAAGCTGCACGTCTAAAATGTCCTCCTGATGTGTTCAGTGAGGCAGCAGCAAAGCCCAGTGTGTCAAACCCAGCAGCAGCATACAGCACGCAAAAGCATCAGATGGAGAGACGGAGACCGAGACACAGGTGAGGACAGACACATGCTGATCACGGCATCGCTAATCACAGCAAAGCACAGTGCATCACACTCATAACAACAGATTATTACACAGTCTCCATCATTCAATAGCCAGACTAGTGCACTTGATCTTTTGCACATACAAATTATCAGTCACGTGATTGCATGATTTGCTGGTTCTCTATAGAGAAGGCCCCAAATGGTGTGCTTCGTGCTAAACACATTCACAAATGCTTTACAGTGTTGACTTACCATTTTACTATGGAGCGAAGGGGATGCTGGGTAGTTGTAGTGGTACATTCCCTGGCTGTAGGAGCGTCTATCTCCAGGGAAATCATACTAAAACAAGAACAATTATGGCATTTTAAAGTCAGCCACAAAGAAGGCAATATATAATATAATATAACACAACATAATATAATATAATATTCCTATATCAATTATCAAGTATACTTAATTATTGTAAATGTCATAAGTATGCATGAGAAACAAAGTTTAAGAAAAACATAGCCATTAAAATCTCAAATAATCTGTAAATAAATAAGCATTCACATGTGATACTCTGGTTATGGATACTTAGTTGTTTGACAGATGCTTTACCTTAGGTGAGCTCAGTGACCTGCGGAGCCCGTAGACTGAGGGGTCAGCATATATTCCCTCCTCTCTGAGTCGGCCAGGTCCCTGATCAAACCTGACACTGGGCGATCGGGCAGGTGAGGCGAAGCTGTGTGGAGAGTAGGGGCCTCCCAGAGAAGAGGAGGGTGAACGAGGAACCGACCGCGAACGGGGCTGTATGGAAAGCCGTCTCATAGAGTTCTGCGCTGAGTCCAACTGGGAGTAATAGGGAGGACCCTGGGGTCCCATCATCCACTGAGGGTCTTGAGGTTGGCCATATAAGGGTCCGTCTCGTAATGAACGCCTTCTCTCTTCCATGGTCCAGCGAGGAGGTGGTCGGTTGTATGCAGCCGACATGGAGCAGATGCTCTCAGGTCGCACACCAGGTGGGTAGAGGGGATAGTCGTCTACATATGGAGGGCCGTTATACACACCGTAATAGTCTGCTGACATAGCCCGGTTTACTGTGTAGTACCTGGATGGACTAAAAACCAGTGGAATTATTATTACCAGAATATTAAATAAAAATACGCTACCATTCAAAAGTTTGGGGTCAGTAAGGTTTTTTGTAGACTCACCAAGGCTGCATTTATTTGATCAAATATATAGCAAAAACAGAAATATTATTACAGTTTTCAAGCAACTGTTTTGAAACAAATTTTTCATATATTTTAAAATATAATTTAATTCTGTGAAGACAATGCTGAATTTTTAAGCACAATTTACTCCAGTCTTCAGTGCCACGTGAATCATCAGAAATCATTCTAATTTGCTGATTTGGTGCTTAAGAAATAGTTTTTCTTCTTATCAATGTTGAAAACAGTTGTGCAGAAATCTTTTGTAATGTTATAACACTCTTTACAGCCACTTTGATCAATTTAATGCTTCCTTGCTGAATAAAAGCATTAATTTAAACAAACAAACAAAATTTTACTGACCTCTACATTACTGGAAAAAAAGAAAGACAAAGTAAAAATGACTATAAATTCTAGTTAAATTAAATTACCTTTTTAGTATAGTAATTGTACCCGTTTTATTTAGTTATTAACTAAGTACTAAAATACTGTAATGAAACTAAAACTAAAATAAAAATAAACTTAAACTAACATTCACAGAGTGAAAAGGACACCAACATAAATAAATAAATAAAAACTAAACTATAATAACCCTGCTGATAAGAAGAGGACAAGGTTATGAAAGCAGACCTAGACCTCACCTGCGGCTGTCGTCTTGAGGCACCAGGGCCCGCCGCTGGTTGACCCACTGCTGCAGCTGCGTCATGGAGCTCTTCCTCTGGGCCAGTCTCTCCGGTGCCGTCCTGGGCACAAAGCCTCTCCGCATCACCACATTCTCCTCATGCGGCTCGCGCATGTCCCTCATATTCTCTCGGGACTGGTATCTTGAACCATTCGGAGGACCATAGCTACCCCAGCCATTGGGGTGATGGGGTACCGGGACTGCTTTCTCCCCCATCCTGCCCTCTAAATTAGGGGTAACTGGGGTCACTGGGGTGCTGGGTGTGGTGTCTCTGGTTTCTACACCGTTAAGCTCGTGTTTGACAGGTTCTTGGATATCTGGCCTCTCGCCATTCTCTGCATGAGAATTGGACTCGAGGCGTTTGGCTACCATGTCGTTTTCATTTGCTGTCGGGACGGGATCAGATTTATTTCTGCAGAACAGCAGGAAAGAGAGAGACAACACATATATAAAACACTGTCTTAAACAGTTTAAAGCCTTTGATCTATTTGATTAAATGTTTTTTTTTATATATAAGGAGAGCGCAGGACTGTTTGTTCCAGAGTATCAGGGTAGCAGCATAAATGGTATGCACTTGTGTTCCATCTGTGTTCCTTTAGTTATTGCTCTGCATAAATTTTCATCAGATGTGTCTTTGGCTGCTTGAAATATGCTGCTCTGACTCCACAAGAATCACACTTTTAAGATCTCCATAAAAGCATTAAAATATTTTCAAGGAAGTAGTCATTATGACTCATTTGCTACATTTCAATTTGGAATATTTTTCGTTCTTGGCATTGGCCAATAGGATTTATCGTTCGGCCGATAAGTTGTAAACGGGACTTTTATTTTAACATTGATGAAAACCTGGTGCCTGAGTGCAGACACAGAAAAAACATGGATGCACTTAAGTGAACAACTTCAAACTATGCTACACTATATTCAGTTGGCCACTATGTGGTTATATTATTATTGTCATATTCACTTTGTAGTACATGTAAAATTGGCATTGCCTGGTCTTTGTCCGGTGTTCTTTGGTCATTTTAGACCAAAGTGTTTAATGACACTTAACATGCTGGTATAGTACGAAACTCTGTGACTTTTACGGCATTCACTATGTGACAAAAAAAAATTATATATATATATATATATATATTAATAATTGTAATAATTAATTGTGGAACTGATTCGAAAAAGCGAGATGATAGTCACACTTGTGTTGTTCGTGGTTAAAAAGGCAAGTAACTGGTACAGTACATCCTGCTGGTTACAGTGTTAGCTTCCTTTTTAGTGACATTTTTTAAAAAATTTTGAAAAGGCCAAAATAAGAATACAACAAAGAATAAAGCATTTGCTATCTAAACTATAAATCTATATATTTTAATCAGCTTTTTTTTTCAATTAGAAATAATCATGCAGTTCAGAACAGCAATAAGGTGAGTAAATGATGACAGAATTTCCATTTCAGAGTGACGCTGGTTTTAGAAATGAATGAAAGTGAAGTGACATTCAGCCAAGTATGGTGACCCATACTCAGAATTTGTGCTCTGCATTTAACCCATCCGAAATGCACACACACAGAGCAGTGAACACACACACACACACTGTGAGCACACACCCGGAGCAGTGGGCAGCCATTTTTATGCTGTGGCGCCCGGGGAGCAGTTGGGGGTTCGATGCCTTGCTCAAGGGCACCTAAGTCGTGGTATTGAAGGTGGAGAGAGAACTGTACATGCACTCCCACCACCCACAATTCCTGCTGACCCGGGACTCGAACTCACAACCTTTCGATTGGGAGTCCGACTCTCTAACCATTAGGCCACGACTTCCCTTCCCCTTTTAGATGCAAGAGTGGACAGTGTGTGAACTTGATGTGGATTATAGAGGTGTGTGTACCTGGATGTGGCTGGGATGTGGACCCTGGCAGCCTCATTCATGGCTTGGATCCACTCCTCCTGCTCCTTCTGGCTGTCTGCACTGAAGTAGTACGTACGAGTCCCTGTGTGCTCAGCCTGCAAACAGAAAGCAATACTGCCCTTTAAATCCTCACTTTCCTCATCCTCCTCATCCTCCTCTTCGTTGCTTTCGCACCACACCTGCAACAGAGAAAGAGAGAAAAAGAGAGAATATTATTGGACTATCCTATAGCCACTCCCATTGTGCAAGAACATAACTGTAAACCTGATACCACAAGGACAACAAAGCATGCAAAACAGATCCAGCAGAACAGTCCATTTAATTGTTCATATGTACATGAGCAAGTAAATAAAAGCCTGCGAATGAAAAAATATGCTATAATATGAATAATGCTTAAAGATATGAGCATAAATGCAGAATTATTATTTGAAGTAATATTTTGCTTAAAGTAATAATTCACGCAAAGATGAAAATCCGCTTAAAATGTACTCAAACTCAGGCCATCCAAGGTGTAGATGAGTTTGTTTCTTAATCAGAACAGAGTTATTGCAGATGAAGAAACAAACTAATTACAATTTTGGATGGCCTGAGCTTGAGCAAATTTAATTTTTTGGATGAACTAGTCCTTTAAGGCAAAGAGCGAGACAGACGCTGGTAGGTGAAGTCGCAGTGCATGCAAACAAAACCAATCCATGCAATGACTTCATTTTCATGTGAAAGCAAATGTGTTTATATTTAATATGCAGCAGAACACTGGAGAAATATGTGGCTCAGACATGCAGGTCAGACTCAAAATTATAGCAATTAAACATTGAGCATAAGCTAACAGGTGACTGGGGACTTTCAAAAAGTAATTAAGTTCGGTTTAATTATTGTATATAATGATTGAGTATAGAAGTTTGAAAATACTTATTTACTTTTGTCAACATAATCATTACTGTCAGCTTGTTAGGAACATAAGCAGGTGAGTCTGATCGTGTCACTTGTCATGCAGTTACAGTAGCAAAAAGAGGTGCTCTGAAATACCTACTAAATGTGGCTCATGGAGAAAACTCACTCAGGGGTCCTCAGAGATGGGGGGGTATTGGGAACAGAGGAGAAAAGACTACATAAGGATGACTAGATCAAATATAAAGATCAACTTTAGGGGCAGGTTAGATGTGGGCTAGATGTGGTCAGGTTTACCATAATGGAGTGGACATGTGAATTAATATTCTGAAAGAATTGGCAGTTAGTAGAAATATGGCTTTGTTGTGTTATTACATATACAAAATATCATCTGTTAAGCACACTGTAAAACCTTTGTGTGACTGTGCTACATTAAATAAGTAACACAATAGTTTACACATATGCACTCAAAAACACTGTAGTACAGACCTTTACCACATGGGGGCAATACAGAATGATTAAGAGTTAACTGTGGACTACATTCTGTAGTCAGTAAAATAAACTGCAAACAAAAAATATATAGCAAAAAAAAAACTCTCAGATTCTACAAACAAATTTATCCTGTTTCTATTTCTAGAAAATACATACAATACATACAAAACCAACTTTTACCTATATAAGATCTTTTTTCTCCCTTTTAAGTCAATTTATGTCATCTACTGGGACATTTCTGTCCACACATTTTAAATATGGAACCTTTTTGTTACTTTCAGCGGCATTTTTGGTCAATTTATGATGCAAAAAGCCTGTTACACAATATCACATTTATTTCTATAACCAGCATGACAGTTTGTGGAAACACACAGCAGGTTTTGAGAGGGTGTGTGAGCACTGATGAAACGTTATGAATCACTGGAAGCTACAATAATCTGACCATAACATTCAGTTGTAAATCAGGATTTCATCCCATGCCAATCCCCTGAATTAGTCTTGCATAAAACAAACTGTACTTAGTCATCCGAGGGTGTGCCAAAATAAGTTTCATGCAATCTAATAGCTAACTAAGCCAAAAGACAGTTAGCTAAATGACACTATAGACCATTAAGAAACAAACTGTATTTAGACAAATCCTGAAAAACAAGTTATAATCAAAATAACTTCAATTAACCAGAATAACAAAGCTGGTCTAAAGTAATCAATAATATATTTCCTGTTTATTCATGTTGTTTGCATGCTTAAAATTCTCTTGAAACTGAGACAGTCATCTGTGTCTCAGGAAGTGGAGCATCAAAACAAAAGTTTGCATTGCAGTGGTTGCTCAACTTACAGAAATCTGACACAAAAACTAGCCATGCTATTGCAAGTCCTTCGCTTACCTTTATACCAGCCAAAATAATGCCTTGTTTCCTTTGATTGAACCGTCAAACACTCCCGCACTATTGATTCATTGCAGGGCTTGGCAAATTCTGTGCTTACTGTTTGCATTTGATTTTACATCGAAGTCATTGTTCTTCTGCAGATTATTACTAAATGACTCTGAGCTGGAACTTCAAAATGTTTGTTTAACTTTAATATAGCTGGTCTTCATTTAAGCCCTCTTTATCGTGTGTGCAACCTTCAAACATATATTTATTTAAGGAAATAAAGTGTAGGAGGAAAGAGGTGTTTGGCGATTTGTAAGTATGCAACAGGTATTTGACATTGCTTTGTGAGGACGCATGACAAATGAACCATGTTAAACTGAAGTGACAAGATTTATCTGGTACTAATTTGTCATGTTGTTGCCAAAATTATGATTCAAAATGTAACAATGGAACGTGAAGAGGTCACATGAAGTTCATGAGTTTCCTGGATGAGCAGTCAGTTTTAATATGGTGTCGGGAATCATCATTATTGTGAAATATTTGACTGCTCAAGAATTTTGGAAATAAATATCATAAACCATAAACTTCAACTATGTCCCCAAAAAAATAAAAATAACTTCCTTTAAGTGATGGTTCACTCAAAAGTGAAAAATCTGTCATTTATTCACCACATGCCATTCTGTATGACATTTTCTTGTCTATGAAACACAATTTTTTAAACTTAATTTTTCTCCTTTTTTTGTCTAAGGAGTTCAGTGTTGTTTTGCACCTTATATATTAATTAACACTTAAATATTAGTTATATGTCTTATTGTTAAATGCATATAAAAAATAATAATAAAAAATAAATAAAATAAAATAACCTTCAATGCTTGTAAATCATTTCCTCATAGGTGGGCTGAAATAGTGCCTGATTCCAAGTGCATCCTGGAGAAATATTTACGGTCTACAGGAGACATTTGTGTTTGCAGTGGCGTCACATGTCAGACTGATCTATCTTTACAGACCTACTCTTAACTAATAGGTACCCTTCTATCCAAACAAGCACAAGTACCTCCTTCTTTACAAATCAGAAAGAAGAACTGACTTTGTCACATAGTATGTCAGTGCAGGACTATATTTAGTCAAACCTTACTTATGGCCTAATTGAAAATGTCTGTCATCTTTAGTGTGTGAAGATAAATATCTTGCATAGTTCTCTTAGGAACGTGAGATCTCAATATCACCCTTATGAATATCACCGGCTCGGTCAGACCATAGACAAAACCAACACAAAATCACTGCTATTGTTGCCAGCCTGGGGATACAAGCCTACACATTTGAAAACCGGAAAGCATGTATTAGAATCTCACACTGTGTAGGATCTCATATTATAATGACGCCCACTTTTTGTGCATTTGCTGATGCAAGTGATGGTAACACACCAGACTAGCAGATGATCTGATAAGACTGACATTCATTTCACCCTTTTATTGCACATAAAAGAAGGTCAAGCAACTGTGTTTTGTCTCCTCTCTCTGTGGCAAAAGCTCCTATGGCACTGGCACAGAGGTGTGGCCCAGGAGCTAAAAAGATCTATTACATAGTGGTGGAAAAGAACCAAGTTTACACTGTAGACGTAATCTAATGTTCAAGAAGGCCAGTTTATTTAATTAATTTATTTAATTAATTATTTCTGATGGGATTTCTTTACCATTTTCTTCTAGTAAATCCCTCAGTGGCCTCTGAAATTCTCTCAAAGCAAAGTAAAACAAAGCAAGACAAAACAAACAAACAGCAGCAAAAAAAAAAACCCCACCAAATTAAACCAAACCCATACAAAACAAAACAAAACAACATTTTGTTTTCTGATGGGTTTTCTTTACTATTTTATTCTGGTAAATCACCAAGTGGCCTCTGAAATCCTCTCAAAATGAAATAAAGCAAAGCAAAGCAAAAAACAACAACAACAGAAAAATAAAACAAATCAAACCAAACCCACACACAAAAAAAATGTTTTCTGATGGGATTTATTTACCATTTCTTCTGGTAAATTCCTCAATGGCCTCTGAAATCCTCTCATCACAAAACAAAACTTTAAATTATTATTATTATTATTATTGCTATAAATTTACTGCAAATATTATGTAGAAGTACACAAGCTAAACACATTGTTTTTATATATATAAATATTTTATGCACATCACTTCAACTTTCTTATTTTTTATTTTAACTATAACATAAATAATTGAAATACTTGAAGGACTACACATATCATTTAAAAAATACTATATATAATAACATAAATATGAACTATTTTGTTCTTGATTTTGATTCGCATAATAATTATTTTTATATAAAAGCTCCTATCCCAGCTGTCCAACCTGCAACACAGCTGGGTTAAGGCAAACAGCTGGAAATACACACATGCAACATAGCAGGAAGGTTACAGCCACAGCTGAAATCTGATGCTCTCCAACATGTTGACAAAGCAGTTAACAGCACGAGTTCAAACAACAGCAAAAATATGGGGGAGAGCTGCAAAATGAATGATTGCAGAAACCTTTAATGACTAGGCATCATACAGGGCTGGACAGCTTCTTGCGTGTGTGTTCAGTCTCCCACCGTACTTCACAAACACACACTCTCTGCTTAGTGTCTGTCTGTCTGTCCTCAATGCTCTGATGTGTATTTCATACACAACAAACAGACAGAGTCCACATGTCTGATAAGAGAGACACCTCTGCCCCACACGCTAGGGCAAGGTTACCAGCCCAGGGCTGCTGAGAAGATCATAGTGAATTTAGGACAAACAACAGCGACTGCAGAGACAGGCGAGAACGTGAGGTTTGATCCAAATTGCAATCAACAGCTCCTTCAGATTGGCTCCTGTTTTTATTGTTCCCCCTACCATAGGGAAATATGTATATCATGAATCCATTACAAACTATATGAAGGCTGTCTGGCCATATCTTTGCCTCCCACATGCAGATCTGCTTGTGGTTCAGCCGCTGAGGACTTTTCCCTTCGGAAAGGATTTCTCAGCTGCAAGTCTGATGGCATGAGTCGTAGACTCACCTCATGATCTTTCATGTTTCTGCCGTTCATCCCTCAGAGAAAACACAAATCTTAGGCGGAAAGTGTTCCAGCCAAACAGCAGTTACACAACCAGCACTAATTAATAATGCAGCAGCTCTATACTGGGACATAGGAACAAGAAAGAGAGTACAAGAAAAATAACCAAGGAGAACATAAAGTAACAACCACAGACATATAAATGTTTACCCTTCGCTATCTAAAATAAGTTGGGCTGCTGACAGTTAAAAATTGTAATGGCAGGTATTACAGTTTTAGGGTTTAATTGTTTGACAGCCCAAAATATTTTATGTAGCTAGGTAAAAGGTTTATATTGTGCGTGTGTGAGTGTGTGTTACCAAGTTCACTTTGGTGACTTGAGTAGATTTCTTAATCACAAAATAGAAAATCAAAATTTGCAAATAAATTTATTGCAGAAAAAAATAAAGACAATGGTATTAAAAGCCAATACAAAGTGGGGAAAAAACACATTGAAAAAAAATTGCTTTGCAGTTAGGACATACTTGAACTGAATACATTTCTGAAATTATGGATGGATTCAGGTAGCATGAATATTTCATTTGTGTTAATTTTACATTAATTGTTTTATCACATTCTGCTTTGTTTTTTATATAAAGTACAGTAACTGCAGACTAACTTTTATAAATTAGCAAATAGCAAAGTCCACATCACAAATTCCATTTTACATTTCAAATAGATTTTGTCAGAATTACTGTACTTCTGAGGACTGTTTTGTCCCTAAAGTATTCACACACACACACACACACACACACACACACACACAACATGAAACTGAAGAATATCCCACGCCTGGAGGCCAAACACCAGTTTTGATCCTTGCACAGGACTTCATAAAAGAATTGGCAACACTTCCAGGAGAAGAATCTGAATAAAAAGACCCAGGGCAAGATGCACTGTGTCAGATGTGTTTCGGGTTCTTTTGTGGAGGCAACACGATACATTCGCTGTCACAGAGCACGATGAAGAATGGCTGACTAAACACACCTTTTATTCTCCTCACAAAGACAACAAACATGTCTCAGTATTTCCTGGTTAATTATTAACACCATGCTAGGTTATAAGTTCAAAACATGCACATAAGTATTTCTTAGAGATACAGCGTGACACATATGATGGTGGCATGATATTTATTACGACAGCCATAAAAACCACACTGATCTGTGCTGATGTGGCTCCACACCGAAACTGCACCATAGGGGTCTGTGATATGGAAAAGACACACTGTACACCTTTTGCCTCAGGGTGCAGATGCAAGAAGCTACTGGATACTTGTGACTGATAGTTTGCTTTGTTCTGCAAATATATCTTTTGAGTATAAAATAGTCTCTATTTTGTAGGAGACAGAACAGCTTTGGATATGTTTTCAAAAACACGTGGATAGGCAGGCATGGGTTTTATTGAAGCTGTAATGGTGGTGTCTCCAAACCTGCCATTTTTTCCACACGGGATAAACAACATTAGAATTAAATGTGTGATGTATAAACCACAGTAAAAATACAAAAAAGAGAACTCTGAGAACTATATACACATAAAGAATGTTTTTAAGTACATATGATCTTAAAGTCAAATAACAAATGATAAACCACCTCTTTCTTGAAAAATCAATTTTAGTTAATGAACAACAACAAGACTGTATGATTCAAAATTTGGGATTAATTAAGATCTTTAAATTAATATCTGTATTTAGCAAGGATCCATTAAATTAATAAAAAGTGACAGTAAATACTTTTATATTATTACAATATATATATATATATATATATATATATATATATATATATATATATATATATATATATATATATATATATATATATATATATATATATATAAACATCATGTTTTGCATACAAATACTAAGCACTGTTTTCAAAATAGAAAACAGTTATTTAAGCTATTTATTTTAATAAAATAGAAATTAACATTATTTCACAATATTAATTTTACTGTATTTTTGATCAAATAAATGTAGCCTTGTTGAGTGTAGGACACTTGTTTTCAAAATCATTAAATAAATTATACTGACCCTAAACTGTGTATATAAACAAAATTAATTCAATAAGTCAAATAAGTAACAAAAAAGTATATTTCAAAAGTATATATAAAATACAAAATAGTAAATTCCAAAACGTATATATGAGTACACCTGCATATTCAAAATGATTATATTCTAAATATAAACAAATTACAAATGAGTAAATTCCAAGTCATATTTTATGCATAAAGAATAACCTAAAAAACAAAATATTCAGACAGCTTAAATCACAGTTCTGACAGAAGCAAGCTGTTGTTTATTAAAGGTTGTGTCAAAGGTCATCAACGCCTTAGTTGTGCCTTGTCGTGCATACTTTCTTCTTATTGGTCAGTTTAAAAGCCAGGTGCCATAAAAAAAGCAGTTTTACTCGAAACCTAACAAGACCTGCAGAGACATGACATCAGATTCTTGAGCATCTCCAGCCCAGCCCTTAGGGTCCCCGCAGAGCCGGAGGCAAGAGACATAAACACAGTTACCAGACATATAACGGACTCACATTCTCTACAAATGGAACAAGCTCACCTATAGTATAGCAGCATGTTTTAACTCTGAACACAGTTCAAAACACATCCTCAGATGCTACCCAGCATGCACCCTGTCTAATCTAATAAAGCCTCACAAACAGACTAAGCATAATCTTATTTTCAAAATTATTATAACTCACCACAAAAACAGAAGGCAATCAGAAAGTGACCTCTCATATATACTTGCTCAAAAGGTCTATGTACTAAAACCCAGCTGCTTCGGATCCTGGTGAAAAAATAATCTGACATTATGTTTGTCCTTTTGGCACATAGTGTGCAAACACACTCGGGAACGCATGCAAAGATGCAAAGTCCACTGCATGTGTGGGAGAGGGTAAATACAGGTTCAGTGGTTTTGACTAAAAACAGGTACACGGTCAATGAATCATGATTAATTCAGTCACAGTTTAAAGTTTCCTATGATCACATGACCTACACTGACACTGAATATCATGTTTGCCTGTCACCTCTCCTATCCCTTGTCCCAACAGCATTCAAAACAGTTACTAAAAATGCACAGAGATCACCAACCTTAAATGCAAACTTGCGGCTGATGTTATCCGATGCTTGGACTGCTCCAATCTTGAAGCTGAGAAGAGGAAGGCTGCCCAAGACTATTTCTTCCTTCTCGTCTGAATGGAATAATAATAAAAGAAAAACATTGAAAAAACAAAAGAAATAAGCACTAATACTATAGTAAAATCAAAGAAATAAGCACTAATACTATAGTAAAAATAAAATACAACAAAAAATCAAAAGCATTTGTATTCCAACCTACATAGATTTCAAAAAGCTGATTATAAAATTAGGTGATAGTTCTGTCCCAAATCAGAAAAGTCCAACTTCCTGTAGTGTGCCACTACAATGGTGATGACAGGCAGTGGTAATGGAAAAGCAGGTAAACTGCAGGTGAATCCCATAATAGATATCCATTTTTATCTCAGCGTAAAGCTAATGACGCTGAAGCGAGCAGCAGCACGCAGCCTAGAAGAGAAGAGCTTGGGCTGGTTAAATAATGGAGCACATCATTAAATTTTCAGCACGAGCAGAATCGAGGAGGGCAACGGAGATCCAGCATTCATGTTCTCGATCTCCTGTACTGAGAGCTGCTGCCGGGGAAATGCAGTGAACCCACCCGCGCTTGTGTTCTGACACTGCTCTGTGTGTGTGTTTGTATGTGAATGAGAGACAGGGAGGGGTGGAGGGAAAAGAGGGGTGGAGCAGGTTGTGTTTGTGCTGTATAGAAGTGGGTAGAGAGAGAGAGAGAGAGAGAGAGAGAGAAGACAGTTATCATCCCTCAGTGACTCAGTGCTGCAGGAATTCTGGCTCTCGGACAGCTGTACCTGCACTGAACAACCAACCAGAGCCTATTATTCTGTCAACAAAAACAAAGAAAGAAACAATCCTGGATGAGAACCATATATTGACATGGAAACCTATTTCTATTTTCCCCACAACAAAATATGCTTGAAAACAAAATGAAAAGAACATTGCATAAAGGAAGATAATAAATAGGACAATCTAAACCTGTCTGTCAGGACTGAACATTGACATTAACAAGGAATGTTGCTCCCAATATTCAGATTTGTGATCGACAGATGTACTTTTTATATGGTTGATTCTTAATTTAATATGGTTAGTCACCCCATCCTTGATACAGGTGCATCTAAAAAAATTTGAATATCATGGAAAAGGTATTTATTTATTTTTTCTGACTGCTTAGGAAAATTTCAAATTCAGTATATCAAAATATTTGAATATTCCATTTTGAGTTTGAGTAGTTTGATTAATTTTGAGAATAACTACTGGGTACCTTTTGGGATAATTTAGAACATGCAACTACAATCATGGAAAAGACTGCTGACTTGACAGTTGTCCAGAAGACAATCATCAACACCCTCCACAAGGAGGGTAAGCCACGGAAGGTCATTACTTGAAAGGGCTGGCTGTTCACAGAGTGCTGTATCAAAATATATTCATAGAAGGTTGACTGGAAGGAAAAAGTGTGGTAGGAAAAGGTGCAGAAGCAATAGGGATGACCAAAGCCTTGGGAAGATTGTCAGGAAAAAGCTGATTCAAGAATTTGGGAGAGCTTCACAGTGAGGCACAAAATCCAAGCTGCTTGAAGTCCAGTGTGAAGTTTCCGAAGTCAGTGATGAATTGGTTTGCTGTGATGTCTGCTGGTGTTGGTCCATTGTGTATTATCAAGTCCAAAGTCAATGCGGCCATCTACCAGGAGATTTTGGAGCACTTTATGCTTCTATCTGCTGACCAGCTTTATGGAGACGCTGATTTCATTTTGCAGCAGGACTTTAGCACCTCCTCACAGTGCCAAGACCACTTCCAAGTGGTTTGCTGACCATGATATTACTGTGCATGATTGGCCAGCCAACATGCCTGGCCTGAACCTCACAGAGAATCTATTATAGTATATTGAATTGTGAAGAGGAAGATAGGTAACATCTGACAAAAAATACAGAGGAGCTAAAGGCCGCTCTCAAAGCAACCTGGGCTTCAATAATGCCTCAGCAGTGCCACAGGTTGATCGCCTCCATGCCACGCTGCATTGAAGCAGTAATTTGTGCAAAAGGAGTCCCATCCAAGTATTGAGTGCATAATTAAACCTGCTTTGGAGATCTTGAACATTTGTGTTTTTTAAATCTTTTTTTTTTTAATTATTTATCTTTGAAAAAAATATTAAAACAAAATTTTGCTATATTGATTTTTTTATTTTCCTAAGCTGTAAGTCATAACCATCAGAATTAAAACAAAGAACTCCTGAAATATTTCAGTTTGTGTGCAATGAATCTAGAATATAAGAAAGTTTGCTTTTTTGAATTAAATTACAAAAAATAAGGAACTTTTACATGATGTAAAAAAATTTTTTATGAAATTGCATAAAATGATTAGACATGCTTTTGGATATACATCTAGAATTAATTTTACATACCCTGTTGACATGAGATGTTTTCTCTTGTTTTAAGCATTTTTTTTCTAATTATTTATCTAAGGGATTGTCTTCAGATATACAGATACAAAATACAGATTTATTTTTCTTGCGCAATCTGAACTGTGCCCAAGCTTTGACATATTTTCTTTGATCAGTCATTTTACAGAAGAACTGTTGCACAAAATACGGGCTGACAAATCAGTCACACGCACAATCACTCACTCAATAATAACAGGTACATGTCAATTCAAAAGCTGATGCAATCCTAAACAGCACACAGAAGAACCCTATTTTCTAATGTAATTATTTAAGATTTTATTATTTTATAATGTAACCCTTGACCAAAGATGCAACCACATTTACCACTCTTTATTATTTTTTTGTATGCAAAATCCAGTCATTTTAATAGGAATCCCTACGATGCAGATTTCGTAACGGGTTCAAGTTGGCAAAATTTCACTAAGATTTCAATAATGTGACTGCACCCCAAGACTGATTGTATAGGGAAACTAGATCTATTACTGAGAAACCTATTTATGTAAACATACACTGCTAATCTTAATCCAGAATGCAATTTCACATCTACCAATAATTTCCTCCAAGTTTCTTTTTTTTCCAGTTACCCTCTCTTCCTCGTATTTAGCATAAGCCTCTGATATCTGCAGCGATGACAACAGCGGGCCATTTTTCATCGTCTCCCTGTGTTCAGAATACCAATTGAGGCATTAAATTGCTCTGTCACACATTCTCAAACTCTTTTGCATGGCACAGTTGGGTAGATGGATCCGGGGTGATAAGAGGACGTAGGGTGTTGTGCCTCCAAACACAACGCCATCGCCAAGATAGCTGTGGAGACATATGGGATACAGCCAGCCGTGGAGTGTTGCTGATTGTGATTTTTAAATAAATGACCCTCTCATCCCAGTGGGCAATTCAATCGAGGAAGGAAAGAAACTTCCTGGTGTTCCTGGAGTGTGTTTGTTATGCCACTAACAGTGACTCCTATTAATATTGTAATGTTGTTCAGCTGTATGCAGTTACATTTTTGAATGTACAATGAACTTTGTGTACAGTAGTTCCAAAATGTGTTACAGTACAAGTAAGATGACATTACGTTTGTTGGGATACTCAAACCTGTACATCACTTTGACTTGTTAGCACTTCATCTGATTTAAACAGCATTGAGGTTAAAAACAGGAATACTTCTATTCTATAAATATTTCTAAGTTCTATAAATTGAAATGCATTTCATTGCCCACTACCTAGGCAAAGAAAAAGTAATTTTTTTAATAGTTTGCTTTATCAAATCGCTAAGCTAACATGACACTAATAAGCATAAAAAAAAATTATACTTCTTGAGACATTTGGGCATTAATAAGTATTCATAATCAGTGTAATTATAAATTTATCTCAGCTCATCCACCATCTTGGATTATTATTTTTTCAGGAAATTGAGAGCATTTGGAGTTTGACATTAAAATACCCTTTTTTCTATTTGAATATATTTACATTTTTTCTCATTACTCCAGTCTTCAGTGTCACACGATCCTTCAGAAATCATACTTGTGACGAGTGGGGCGGGGCCGAGGGACATGGGAGCGAGGCCGGGGGAGTGATTGGAGATGAACTACACCTGTTCGTCCCACCGGTCTCGAGGCCCATGGAGGAGATGGAAGGATATAAAACTGGAGCGACGACAGTGAAGGACGAGAGAGGACCAGGCCTGGGCTTTTAGTTGTGTTTTGGGTTTTATTTTATGCGCACCAGTCGTCCGTGAGGGGCTGGTGCGCTGTTTTGTGTTTATTTTGTTATTAAAATGTTTTTGATTGTCCGCCGGTTCCCGCCTCCTTCTTCCGGATGAATATGAAGGTTGATATCGTTACAATACTTATATGATGATTTGATGCACCGAAAAATTCTTATTTTCATTTTCAGTTTTGATGATTCATATTTTTATGTAACCAGTGACAAATTTTTTGATGAATAGGAGCTTCAAAATAGTATTTTTTATAGAAATTATAATATATATACAGTATATATTATTTTTACACTTTATGGTACTGAAAGTTTGTTATTTTCTGTTGCATTGTATGCTACCTTGGATTTATTGCTTTTCATAGGGTGCTACAATGCATTTGGGACAATCAGGAGTGCTCCTATAAAGCCTTCAAATGCTCCCTCCGCAGGCAGCTCACTAGGCTTTGGAATGAAGCACATGTTTTGATGTTGCCTTCAGAATATGAGCGTAATGGAGAAGCAGTGTGAAGTAATTAGCCAGAAAGACGTGGGCAAAGTCAACAGGGTTGAATCATGCAGCTGTAGCCCCAAAGGCCTTGCTTGCTGCACTCACCGATATAATTAAACCTGCTTTGCTCCACACAAAAAAGCTTGATCTAGCCAAGAACCATTACTGTAGACCTCCTCCTCAGGGTAGACGCATGCACAGATGTTCTTCAAGTTTATGATTAAATTGCAGCCCGAGCTGGGAACATTTTATGATCTGATAGGATAATGTGATAGGGTAATGGAGCTCTAATGGCTCTCAAATTTACACAACAACAAATAAGCATTAATGAGACCAATGAGAAAGGAGGATTTTCTCACATGATCAGCAAGGCCAAATCAATCCCCAAATGCACACTCTTAACTGTGCAGTATTCACACAGAAGACATATGTATGTTGGTGTGCTGACAGTTTTATCCTCCATGTGCTTTGTGGAAGAAAACAACAGCCTTTGCACCTTTTTTTTCCTAAACCCAAACAAACCCTATGACACGCGTATCTGAGTAGAGCCGGGAGGATGTCTACACTCCCTTCAGAAAACCTAAGATCAAATGCATGGGAGTCCTGCCAAAGGGAGAAGCTTGCATGAAGGCAGTAAGGTAATAGTTCAAAGAAGGAAGCGCCATGGTCCACATGGGAGTGAGGAGGTCTTCAAGGAAAGGGGCGATCTTTCAAGCATTTATTATTATTATTATTATTATTTTTTTTTTTTGTTAAAGATGTTTTAAAAACATCTTCAGTAGTAGTGCAAGATGTGTTGGTCTAGTGGTACAGATTTGTTAAATATCCAGATACACAGGAACAAGAATCCTATCTCTGAAAACTGAGAAGACACTAAAACAACACCGACTGCAAGTGACGAGTGAGTCTTACAGGAAGTCTGACATGTTTGGAGACATTTGAAGACACTGAGAACATTCTCATTTTTGCATTACCTCAAGAGAGTATCACTGTCAACTATGATCAGGTGCACACACATAAACGCACAAAAATACAGTCAGTGGATCTAAAACCAAAACTACATGATTGAATATTAGTGCTATCGATGTTGTTTGTTTTTTAAACAATGCACAATGAATCACTGACAAGAATATTGTCATAATATTACATAATAAGATGGAAATAAACCTGTGATTACATAACTTGATATGTTTTGATTTATAGTCTTCTAAATGCTAGACTAGTTACACCTTCTTCAGCAAATATGAAGATAAATCACTGACTGACATTCCCAGAGGATAAAGTATGTGGGTTTTAATTGACTGAAAGGGGTCATATGATACAATTTCAAGTTTTCCTTTCTCTTTGGAGTGTTACAAGCTGTTCATGCATTGATGAGATCCATGAAATTGCAAAGACAAAAGTCTCAGACCCAAAGAGATATTCTTTATAAAAGTTAAGACTTGTCCTAGCCCTCCTAAAATGCCTCGTTTAAACACGCCCCAACATGTCTAAGTCACTGTGTGGAAAGATTTGCATAACACTGCCCAAATGTTTTCCATTTGTGAGGTTTGTGGAATTTGTGCTTTTAAAAAACTACAGTAGTTTAAAAAATATACCTAAAAAAAACATCTCTGTTACACAATTTTGTTTAAATATATCAAATCCAATTACATATAAGAAAGATTTTACCTGAAAACAAGACAAAAATACTAAAAGTTAGTTATTAAAGTTTTTTTTTTTTTTTTTTAGAGTGTGGAAGGCAGAAATTCATGCTAAACAAGCTTGAAAGACGAAGGGTGGAAAGGAATCCAGTAAGAAATAGTGTGTTGCTGTTTGGCTGCAGGGAAGGGGGCAGGACATGTGCTGGACATGCATCATCCACAACCTTTCATATGCTGACATGCCCAGTCTCATCTCTGAGAGCATGCTGTCTGCCTATGGAGTCTAAATTTATCCATGAAGAGTGTAGGCGGGGCTTGGGTGACAGAGAGGTTTGAAGTGTTTCAGTGTCTTGCAAACCCAAAATAGAACATTTGACATTCTTGTCAAGGAATTAATCTTCCGTGGAAAGTATTAGTAGGGTTATATCTAACAAAAACATTCTGAATATCTTGCATTGACCATTTTTACCTTTTTTTTTACCTATTTCCTGAAGGCATTAACCATTACGGACCCTGCATCTTTTCAAATAAATAAAATTATATCTAAAAATTGAATAAAATCCGCAAAATTTGTTCATTACTAAAATGTAAAATATTATCATAAACATATTTTTGTTTGCTCATTATATTTTAGCATTTAGATTAGAAATAAAGCATGTTCCCTGAAATATAAACCAGGTCTGAAAGGGTTAAACCCCCTATCGGTGATTGAGAAGAACAATGAGGGAACATCTGGATGAAGCAGCATACCAACTTTCTTAGCACCCTCCTCTATCCCACAATGCCTCTGGATGATGAATCTCCATGCATGAGCTGTGACTGTCCTTCACTGCTAGTCTAAAGGACACGGTCATACAGTATATCCCTGTCACGCTGATAACAGTGATGGATGTGTTTGGATATTATTCAAACAATTCCCTACTAATTTGCTTCACACTTAAAAGTGAAATATTACATTTCCGCAACAAACTGAATTGCAAAAAATAAAAATGTCTTCCATTGGCCAGTCTAACAAATAAGCTGCAGAAAATTCCATCCAAAACTTACATGATAGGTTGAATCAAGGATACCTAAACAAACGGATTCATTACCATTTTCAGGGAATTCAGGGTTTATTAGAGTTGTTATTTATCAAACGCATACAATTTTACGTAAACATTTAAAATTCTTTTAATCTTAACAATTGATATTCTTAAATCACCTTCACATTACACACTCCTTAGGAATCCAGCTATGCTTCATTGATTTTTTTCCAGTAACAAGATGAATATATAAGCAAATTGAAATGTCATGTAAAAACATGTAATTATTCTGAAGCAAATAAAATGTAATTACTAAGGTCTTGTCTATGCCTCGGGTGAAAGGGAACCACCAGTTGGATGCTTCAGGCTTATGTACTGTAAAACTCATCAGCATTTGCGGCTGTCACAACAACATCATGAGAAATAACAGACATGACAAAAGACATGTCTAAACATGAAATCCTTTATTCTCAGCACCAAAAATAAACTACTGATATGCAAAGTAACCCTTACAACAACAACAAAGAAAAAAGGTCAGTGGCTGTATCATGCTGTTTTCTAAGTATGCTTATACAGTACATACATTATATATATATATATATATATATATATATATATATATATATATATATATATATATAACATATACTAACATTTAAAAGTGTGAATTTTTTTTATACAATTTCAAATACCGGTAACTGTTTTTTATTTCAGTGAATTTTCAGATTCAAAGCTGAATTCAAAGCTGAATTTTCAGGTTCACATGATCCTTCAGAAATCATTCTAATATGTTGATTTGATTTGATTTCAGACATTTGATGTCTGTATATAGTATATTATTTCATTTCTGTTTGTGTCTTATATTAGTGTTGTATCCCAACTGTGTTATTCCTATGTATGTCTGCACTATGTCTGTACTTTCTTCTGCACTGGAGGCTCCAGTCGTCAAGTCAAATTTCTTGAGTGTAAACATACTTGGTACTTACTATTATTACTAATGTTAAAAACCATTATGCTACTTAATATTTCTGTGCGTCCATACAGCGTTTGTTTTATGCGATATTCCAAAATGTGCATAAAAATAGGCAGATGGAAACATAGCTAATGTCTTTACTGTCACTTTGAATCAATTTAATGTGACCTTGCTGAATAAAAGTATACTGATCCCAAACTTTTTAAACAGAATTGTAGTATTAACTCATGGTTCTTCTAAACCAGTGCTTCATAACACCACGGTACATTTTTTCGTTGACACAGCACAGAAAATTCATAGGCTTCATAGAGGTTGTGTGTTTGTGCTAGACTGTCATTATAGATCTACTTTTATATTTCTCTTCTCCACTATTGGCAGCACACAGCTAGTGTGCGACAGTCATGCCATGGGGTAAATTCAAATGTCTTACAGAACAAACTGGCTTGACCTCTGGGGTATGCACTAAATGTTTCACCCAATTCATGAATTCTGCATAACCAGCATCTACAGAAACAACCTACCTTTGTAGTAGAAAAGACAGCGATCTGTCAGCACGAACCAGCGCTTGTTCCACTGTTTCATACCACTGCTTGCCTACATTACAGAAAATGAGAAGAAAAATAAAGAAAGAAAGGCCTTGAAACTTCATCTGAGTGCCTAGACATTTCTGAAAGTGAGTGGCTTAAGTGTGGATTAAGGAGTTATGGCTTTGGGCTGTGTGAGTGTTTTTGTTTGTGTGGATGATAGTGAGGTTTAAGGATGAGCAATAGTACCTGTTTGTGAAGCCAACCCTGCCGGGCCACCACAGCGTTGGGGTTGCGCCGCATGGAGTTGGAGCGCTTCCCAAACGTGGCGGCTCTCTTGGGTGTGTGCGTGCCCTGGTGGGAGAGTCATGGAGGAGTGTTTACATAATAACACTAACAGTAAACACACACACAAGGAATTCATTACAGAGGACAGACATCCACCACAGCAACACCAGCATTGTTCTTGTTAAATAAAGCTATTTTTATAGTTTTAGTTTTTATTAATTAAAATCCAGCTGACAAAACATAAATTAGAAATGTTGCTTTGGGTAAATACTTAAAAAAGAATAAGTTGAAGTATAGATATTAAAGATAATATAGAAATAGGTATATAATCTGGTATAATATAATATAATATAATATAATATAATATAATATAATATAATATAATATAATATAATATAATATAATATAATATAATATAATAGTTTTATTTAAAAATTTGTATTTGTACAACATCAAAAACATAAATAAATAAATAATACAGGACCATTAAATAATATTAACATATACAAGAAAAATATTTTATTTTAAAAGTCAGATTCAATAATAATTATTATAAAATAAAATAATTTAAATATTAAAGTATTTATTTGTTAAAGTTAGTTAAAAAACAGCTTTTCTTTGTCAGTTGATGTTAGCTGAGGTCCATTAAATAATATTAATAAATACAGGAGAAACATTTTATTTAAAAATGCATATTTAATAGAAATAAAAAAATTATTTATAACTATATTATTATTAACAGTTTTTATTACTATTATGACTACTACTTCTAGTACTAACAGTAAAAACTAAATTAAAAATCAATAATAAATGCTGTCTATTTCTAGAAACGAGTTCATCTACAGCAGCTGTACTGACCCGTGTGTAGTTCTGGGAGTCCGGGGCCATCTCAGAAACGATGCTGAGATTGTTGGCATTGCTGTTTGCTTCACTGACTTTGTTCACGGGCCCCCTGCCACCCGCCTTGCCGTTCATTTCCGAATCAGATCTCCTGTGAGCACACAAACAAAGCCACTGAGCCATCCCAGCTTCTGATACCGTAACAAACTTCTCATCTGCCTGCGTTCAACGCACCAAAGCAGAGAAATCATTTTCAAACCAATATACTGAGCTCATACTGGTGAAAAACTGAGGGATTATGGGAAGGAAGCACAGAGGCATTCGGGGCACAGCTATTTTTATTCCAAACTGGCACCGTCACAAGGCCGCACCCCTGAGGTTGCAGTTTAAAAACAGGCCGATGGTTCACAAAGAATGTGATTGGAGTGGCGAAAAGAGAAGGAAAGAGAAAGAGTTTGTTGGTGGATGCAGGCCTGTATTTCCAGCTCAATCATATTGATCTCCTTCTTGGGACGCCCAGGCCCTCTTCAACAGCCTTCGATCCACCGACCAGCGAGACAGATGAATTAACGATCCCCTAGAGAAGCCCAGAGGCTAAAGCTTCCATCTTGGAAAGCTTGCTACCATCCACAGTCGTTTATAACCATATGCAAGTCATTATGAGTCTCTGAAGCAAAGACCATCACATAAGCACATATGGAACAGAGCAAGAACGCACAGATCAAATCAGGACATAAAAACACACAGAATCATTAGGGCAAAGTGGGAACATGCACACGACAATAACAATTACTACATTAAGACATGATACCCACACTAGAAACATCTCCTTGCTAATTATCTTTTCTTTATTTAGCCATCGCTGCAAACAGCAACTTCCTGCGTCGTATCAGGAAATTAATACAATTAAATTCTGGAAGCATCTTGTTTTAATGGCATTGGCCTTATTAACATGCTATTGGCTCGCGACTCAATATTACATCGATGTCGAGGAGAGTGAGATCTTGAGAGAAGTACTGTAAGTGCATTTTCTTTGTCCAGGAGGAATGTTTTAGTAAATTTATAGAGGAAATCAAAGAAATCCTGACATGTTTATCCTGCACGTTATATGACATAGTTCAAGAGTAATTCACAAAATGCTTTCAGGGTAATTTATCCTGAGAGTGCTGTTTGTTTGTATTTATTTATGTTTTCGCAAGTGTACAATTACTTTATAGTGGCTATTATACAAAACGCAGACAAAACAGGGCTGGTCTGACAGGTAACTGTTTTTCCACGGGAACACCACATTTTTATCAGAAAGTAAACTAATTCCTTGCCCAAATATTTTATATAATATAATAGATTTGCTGATCAAGATTTTGTTTTTTTTTATCAATATTGAATACAGTTGTGCTGCTTAATGTTTATGTGGAAACTGTGTTTTATTTGTGATGAATATAAAGTTCAAAAGAACAGCTTTTATTAGAAACAGAATCTTTCTGTAACAGATGTAAAAGTCTTTTGTGCCTTTCAGTGCCTTTTGATCAATTTGATATGTCACTGCAAAATTGAACTATTCATTTATTACCCTTGCAAAACACTTGTCTTAAAAATGGGGATAACCCTGCAGAGCGTTTAAAAAGAAATCATGCACATACCCTGACTTAAATGATTACAGTTCATGAAGCCTTTGGACTAAAGGCATTCACTCTTAAAAATAAAGGAGTTTTTGCAGTGATGCATTTTAGGTTTCTCAAAGAACCTTTCAGTCAATGGTTCTTAAAACAACCATTTTTTCTTAGTGTGAAAAACATTTTGTAATCAGAAGAATTTTGTGGAATTAAAAGTTTCCATTGATGTTAAAGGTTCTTCATGGAACCTTCAATGCATGTAAAAAACCTGAATTTTTAAGAGTATAATTGTAGTCAGTGTTGAAGGAAGATTCTTGGTGAGCTTGTTTTCAGAAATAATAAAGCATGCATCCAAGCTGATATGCTTTTTATGATAAGCTCTTATTCAACACATCACAGATTTAGCAAAGGCAGTATAAAACTAGCAGCATATTTACAAATGAATAAACAAAAGATCACTTACAGCAAGGATTTCAAAGGTCCGTTCTCTTCCAGGTGTATCTGGATCACTTGCTGGTGTCCAGCTGTTCCGTTAGGGTCATTTTGACTGAGAAGAAAATAAAAGCCACTTAGGATTTCACTGACAAAAACATTTCAATAAAGCCACATCAATCTTTTTAAAAAACTGTGTCTGGTAGAATATCAAGCCAACAGCAGCTGGAACTGATTTTCCATCTGTTTAAGATGCTCCACAACTTGTTCTCATGGCTTCAAACCTGTTTCACAGTGGGCACATCCCTTCTTTATTAATAATTCAGCATTACAACATCAGCTCCGATCAATACATGGCCACTTTCTTTGTAAGTCCATATGAGACAACTGCTGTGGAAATTAATGGCTGTCAGACCTTGTGAAAGAGTGTGTTGAGTGTGGACAGCTTTGCGCTCAATGGCAAAATATCAACAAGAACAGTTCAACAAGAACATGTCAGAATTCATATACACCTATTATATTGACTCTGTATTCAGAGAAAACATATCTTTTGTCCATATACAATGCCTGAAGCCTGGAGTTCAACTTTCTGTCACAATTTCTCTGACCTCGGCTCGTGTGTACTCCCCGTGGATGTACACTTGTAACTTGTCTCTCGGGTGTAAATTCTACAAGTGTTTTCATTGCTGCATGTCACTTTCCTGGCTATTGATTTTACAAGAGCCGAGCAAGCAAATACATTTTCTCTGTTTTCTGTGAAGGTTTGGTTAACCTGTTTTCCCCAGAGATCTATGGATGCACAAACATCATACACAGCATTTAGAGGAGATCCAGGCCATAGGACAACATTTTAGTCATTTTACAATTAGAGTAAAGTTAAATTCAGACTTGTTTTCCTTCAGGAAGCAGATTTTGCTTTGGACTAGCACAGTGTTTTTAATGTGAACTAAAAGTAAACTAATAAAATCGCTTTTTTTGTTAACTGAAATAAAGCTACATACAATTAAATTAGTTTTAAAATATTAAAACTAAAAATACTATAATAGCATATACATAGTACCAAATTAGCAAATGGTGACACAACATAGCACTTAACAATATTTCAGAATGAGAGCATGTCATGCAACCTATCCATGCTGGTCTTGTACACCGACATCAATTTATATAGTAGATATTTTCTTCTTCCTCATAAAAGTTTATAAGCCTATTTATTATGATACTCTAATGATGCAGAATTATAGTGTATGGCTAATTGCATTTTATTATTTGAAAAAATTTAGCAATTATATTTCACTGCTGTCTTCAAGTCAAGGTAAATTTAAACAAATGAAGACAATAAATATAATGCATTTAATATTATAACTGTGAAATGCAGTGAGCTTCACATGGTGAAAATAATTAACTAGCTAGAGTTAAATCCATATTTAAACCATATTTTCACACTATGCTTATCATGGGGTAAAAACTTTTGTTATAACTTGATTCAAAGTTCTAAATGCCTACATGTACACATCTGGGAGATGTTTTTTGTCCATAACAACATTAACTACATTTCATCAGTTTTTGCAGTTGCTAGCTGCTATCAATGTGCTAGCATGTTAAAGCAATTAGTTAACAATCAACAACCTTAATCTTAATTAAACAAATCTTCATGCATGAAATATTCATGTATAGTTGCATAAAAGTTCATGCTCTGTTAAATTTCATTAACAGAGAAAAAGTTAAAAACCTAACAGTATTAGCAAATTATTATTCCTACATACAGCAGACTCACCTCTTCAGTGTATAAGTGGGCCATAGAAGTGCACTCAAACTACATGCCAAATTCTTGGCATCAACCACTTAAAGACAACACAAACAGAACTCGAACTTTGTGCAGTCTCTGTATACACAGACACACAACACACACATGCGGCCTGATAGGTCGGAGACAAGAAACACAGGCCAAGAATACACTCATGCTGAAGGCATCTACCTCTTGACACCAAAAAGGTACACATAACAGAGCACAGAGCACCATAAAACACTAGAGGATAAATCTAGCACAACAACCTAGCCACCGAAATCAGGTTGAGGTGTGTGAGCGCACGTGTGCACGCTCCAATGTGGTCTTGCAACTGATCGTGCTTGCTCGTGTGTAACCTATAAACCTACATAGACATTCATCCGCTCATAAACGTCACTAATATGACCACTAATCAATGCTGGAGTCTAGCGAGCAAGAAATGATTCAACAGCATCGGAACAGAGCATATAAAGGCGTCCTCACTGGAATCCATGAAGGAAACACGAGGCAACACAAACTTCACACGAATAAACCTCAATATCTCATAAAGATGAGAAAGCTGGCACTGCATTGCAGTCCTGCCTGACCTCCAGCTCAGAGTTTTCCTTCACACCGCTGTCTGACTCACTCCCAACATCCTGCCTTACCTACCTCACTCGCCGGTCCGCGCGGAACTTCAGCATTTTCCTCCAGATCAATCATATAAATTAGTGGGATGAGGCCAGGTGGAGAGAAGAGAAGGTTTGTGACGCCGACAGCAGTAGGAGCTATAGGGTGTTGCATACAATCATTTCTGTCCTCTTTTCTCTCCTTGAGCATGTGTGCTGTTGCCAGCCAGCTTCACCCACTCTCTCTCTTTCTCCCTCACTGGCTCAACCTCTATATCTCATTCTGGCTCTCTTGCCTTCTAGATCTGCTCGGCTCAGCTTATTTGGTTTCGTCCGACTCACTCTCTCTCTTCCTCACACACATGTGGGGCCTCCTATCACAAATCAGATTGAGATGTAGATGCTACCCCCCAAAGCCTAACTGAGGAGGAGTCATGACCAGGACTCCTCTGGGATGTCTGTGACAGATTTGGCTGTGGTGAAGAGGAGTGGCTAAGGCAAAAAACAAAAGACGTTACCCACTCAGGTATATGTCTTTGCATCTGCACCAGCCCCCTGTCAAACCTTACCCAGAGACCCACACATCACACTCACACAGAAATAATTAGATCTGTATCTCACACAGAGACAAGCTCAGCATTAAAAGCACCAAGTCAGAGTCAGGCATATTAAAATGTCACTTTGTCATATATATTCATGTCAGATCGACTTTAATTATGTCTATGGACATATATCCGGCCATTTTCCCCCACTCTAATCACTCAGTTGCTCATCTTTGAGTAAGGGGTAACTGCAGAAAAATGATTTAATTGGAAATAAGGGAAGTGGCACTATAATGTGAAAGACCCATAACTCCAAGCACTGAACTTTTGCTTGTAACTCATCACAATAATTTGTATTGTGATACTTTACACTCTCAATGCCAAAAAAAAAAAAAATAAATTCCTGTAGATTTACGGTGAGGGTGGGACTTGTGTCATATCATGTAGAGACAAGAATATTTTAACTTACCCTAGCAAGTAATTACCTACTGTAGCAACCATACAAAACACCCCCAGAAGCCACATATCAACCAACCAGCAGCCCCCAAGAATATCCTAGCAACCCCCTGGAGACCTACCAATCACACAAAACACGCTATCTGCCAGCTAGCAACCCCCAAGAACACTCTGGCAACCCCTTGCATTCACCCAGAACCCCCTATTAACCACCCAGCATTCATCCAAAAAACTAGCATAGACCTAGCAACCAGAACACCCTATCAACCACCAGAATCCCTTAACAATCAACAGCAACCCCCATTTGAACACCCTGACAACCACCAGGTGACCCTAGACATCACCCAGAACACCAACCACGTAGCAACCCCATCACATGCCCATGGATAACCTGCCAACCATTAAGAACACCCTAGTGACCATTTTGCACGCTAGCAACCTCCCACAACATCCTACCAGGCATCTAGCAACTACCAATGACCCTAACAACCACCCAAAACACACTACCAACCACTTTCCACTCTAGCAACCACCCAAAACATCCTAGCAGGCATCTAGCTGCTATTCATCACCCTAGCAACAACCTAGCAACCTAAGGACCATTTTGCACCATAGCAACCATCTATAACATCCTACCAGGCATCTAGCACCTACCCATCACCTTAGCAACCACCAAGAACAACCTAGAAACCACTTTCCACCCTAGCAACCACCCAAAACTTCCTAGTAAGCATCTAGCTACTATCCCTCACCCTAGCAAACACTCAGAACCCCCATCAACCATTAACCAACTACTTAGCAACCCCATCATATTCCCCTGGATCCCCTAGCAACCACTAAGAACACCCTAGTGACCACTTTTCACAGTGGCAACCACCCACAGTACTCTAGCAGCGTGGCAGTACGTTTTATACATTCAACACCACTTAAATAGTTATGTCATAGTATTGAAGTTAACTGTTTCTGTGCATAGTGATAAACAGATAAACAGAGGCCTTAGTGACTGTGAAAAGATTATTATTTAATATATCGCCCACAGTGTATATTAAATGTGAACTAGATCAATAAAAAAACTAGCGGCATCTGCTGAGGTAATTCTTACGCTTTGCCTCAGTGAGGTGTTTCAGAGCTGTCAGATACACTGAAAACACACGGCAGTTGTCCAGTTCTTCTATCCATGGTCTTCAATTATAAGTGGTCTCGGCAGATGGTCTCTGTACAGTGTCCCCCACTGTGGGGGGATATGACAGCGACACATACAAATAGTAGGCAGCAGATTACCCCTATGAGGAGATTACCTACATATTGATACCCCCTCCTCACCCTGGATTTCAAACCTTCATATTCATCTCTTGCATTATTTAAACCAAGAGTTCTGAGTATTTCAATTGAACTCTTGAATATCTGAACTAACCCTATAGACCTCACAGTAATCATTTGTATTCCTGCTAATCTGTATTGCATTGTGAAAGACACCATCATCTATTCCTCAGCCATTATCCCTTCTTAAATCTCAAAGAGCTTGCATTCATTCAACAGTAAGACAAAGAGCTGGTATATAATGTACTATATAAGCCTGTAATTTGGTTTTTGCTTTACAGAACAGCACGTGGCATGCCGAGTCTAAACAGCACTTCCATTTGCAAACAATTTACCTGCTGTGTTTGTGCTGTTAAAAAACGTCCTTCTATGCTGCGCTTTGTTTCAAGAGCTGCACACTCAAATTTAAAGCGTCCTTGCGGTGAAGGAGTGAAGGTCAGCCAGAGAGCCAGTTTGTCATCTGTGCTTGCAGGACTCAAATGATTCGTATTAGCGCTCTCTCCATGAAGAGCACTCAGAGATCATCTGGGAACACCACAGACAATATGCAGTTTATGTTTTGTGCAGGGGTGGAGTTATGATTATGGTTATAAATTATAATGTATACTACTCATTTAGCCTGGCAAGATGAAGAGTGTCATTTTTGTGAATTAAGAATCATAAAATAATGTTTGCTGTCAAAACTAGAATTTGGAAATGGAAAGGAAGGCAATACTGTGGGGTGAGATCCATCTTAAAATATGGGATTTAAAATCTAGTTAAATGAAGAGTCATTAAAAATATGGAAACATATATTAAACAAATATTTTATTCTTAAATAAAAAATTTAAAAAAATTAAAAAAGTCAATATTAATATTATCGGAAAATACTCAAAACGTGGAATTTAAAATGAAAAAAACAAAACTATTTTTTAATTAAAAGAAAGAATAGTCAAAATACCTAATTACATTTTTTTAATATTAACTTTTTTTAAATGTAACATTTACAATAAAAGTGAAAACCGTTTTTTCTAAAATATATTTTTAAAAGAAATACTTAAAAAAATATTTCAATATTTATAATTCAAATAAATATAATTTCAACAAAAATACACAAAATATGAGATTTAAATTTTGATTTAAGGTTTGAAAGTTAAAAAGTTAAGTTTTTCTTAAAGCTTTTCTTATTTTACTTTATTATTATAATTATTATAATTATTAAATACTATTTAATTATATTCGAGATTCGATATTGGATGCTTGGTCACAAATCAGATTTTTGAATTTTTTTGGACTTTGTAAACTCTTTTGGCCCTCTTTTCTTGCTTCTGTTGAAGCACAAGATGCACTTTGGAACATCTTAAATCATGCAGGTTTTCCACAAAATTTTATGCAGCTCACATTCTGCTGTCATTAAAAAAAAAAAAAAAAAAAGTTACTTAAAAGAAAACCCTCAAATGAACATACACTTTAAATTAACAATTTCTTTGAGAAATTTTCACAGAAATTTTCAGGCTGATAATAAAATTTGTAATGAAATTATTTGCATTAAAGGACAAAAATGCAACACAGAGTGATATCAGACATTCAGACCCCCCTGTATTTCAACGGTGTGTGTCAGATTTGAGTATTTATTCCAGATTTGTGCGCTTAAGACATTTAAAACACATCCAACTACATATTTGACAAGTTAACCCTGAACATCACGGCTGGTATTTCATGATATCAGATCTACAGTGCTCCTGTAAAAGGACCCAGCGTGTTCTGGCTGCTGGTGTTCAGCACACTGACAGGTTTTAAAGTTTCAGCTGAGAGTAAAATCCAGGATTAGACCTGACAGTCTCTCGCTCCCCTGCCTTAAAGAAACGACAGGCATGGCACAGTGCTCTTAAGCGTCTCATCTCCCTGTCATATCATCAGACAGGTCTGAAAAAGCATATTCATAGCGAAAAGGGAGAGCAGCGAACTTCCTAAAATCACATTGGCTCATGGACCTTCATTAAACCATAAAAGGAGAAGCAATTATGCATCTGTGATGTCAATCTCCAGCATGTTGTTAAAAATATGCTTATTAAATGGAGGACTATGATGAATTGGACGTGTGTGTACGTGCCTGTGCATATAAAAGATGTGCATGCGTGTGTTTTCATTGCTACGAGATGATGCAATCGTAAGCCCCTCCTCTGACCTCAGTACAGCCAAGATGGTGGCGGCGAGCAACATCACAATTGCCACATCACAGCGACCACATCCTCACCGCGTGGGAAGAAAGATGAGAGGGGGTTGGAGGGATGATGGGAGGGAAGGAGGGAGGGATGTAGGATGAATAATTAGACTTGAGCGCTGCCTCCAATGAGCTTGCAGTGGCAGTATCGGACAGCGAACCACAAAGCGATGCGCTGAAACCTGATCATTGGCCCCCGTAATGTTTGTCCATAGACATAGAATATGTACACACAAACAGATGTAATGCATGATTTACACAAAATGAATTATAATAATGATATTGCATTGCTTTAAGTCACTCATGGTCATTTTAAACCATATTTGTTTTTTTGGAGATGTGAGAAAGCTGCTGCTTTCCTAGCAACAGCAATCCTGAGATCACGTACGCATGTTCACACTCACATGCAATGACTCATCCAGCATTAAGAACGTCAGAGCCATTAATAGAGGTATATACATAGAAAAATACACCATCTTTGATACATGATGACAGAACATTTTTCACAAGATGAACTAAGGTTGGATAAAATGCAAAAATATACATGATTTAACTTTTGAAAATGTTATTATTTTAATTCTTATTTTTGTTTTTAAGTAATAATTAACATTCCAAGATAATTTAAGCAAAACATTACAAAAACTAAAATTCTAGATGAATATATTGTATATATTGATTCAAATAATTTTCTAAACCCATTGCCATTTTTTTCATTATAAACATGCACTAATAATCAAAAGATTTGAAAAGTCTTTAAGCTTCCCAAGTGTATTTGCATCAATTATTGTATAATCAATAATAGTGTGAAATATATTGTATTCAAATGCAATTAAATTAAATTAAATTATTAAATATTTATACTGTAGCTGTCACAATAAAGCTGAATTATCAGCAGCCATTACTCCAGTATTCAGTGTCACGTGATCATTCAAAAATCATTCTAATATGCTGATTTGCTGCTCAGGAAACATTTCTTATCATTATCAATATTAAAAACAGTTCAGCATTGATGCTTAATATTTTATAGAAACTGCAATGTGCTTTTTCAGGATTCTTTGATAAATTATTTTAAATCAAAATCGCTTGTAACCTCATAAAATGTCTATAATGCCATAGATTTAATAAATGCTTGTTGAATAAAAGCATAAATATTTTTTCCTGATGAAGTACGGTGGCCCATTAGTGCACACAACAAAATCTCCCAAATCTCCACAACACAATGGAAACAAGCCACAACACAACAAAGCACAACACTATGGAAATGAGTCCCAACACAAAGGAAACAAGCCACAACACAACTGAAACACTGCAACACAACAAAGTTAGCACAACACAATGGAAACTAGGGTAGGGCGATATGATGATATTACCGTATATCAACAATGTCTCGTAAGTATCGTGATGTCGATGTCAACAGTCAGGTAACAAACGATTATTGATATTATCAGAAAAAAATGTAAAATGATAAGCCTACGTTGCAAAATGATCTTTTTGCATGCAAGAATGAAATAATTGAAATGGAAGGTTGGGAATCTAAAAGCTATTCCACATTCAGAAATCAGATCAGATGCATGAGATCAGAACTCAAATTATTTGTTATAAAATTACATTTAGATTCTGCTTATTGTTTCCTGTATGCTCATTTATAATGATTTCAAAAGATTCAATGCAAGAAGGCAAAACAGAACTCAATTTTTCTGTGATGCACGCACAAGCCGTCCCATATATACGTAGTCACAAGACTGAGCTCACTTTTTTGCATTCTTATAACATTCGAATGAACAAATAAACATAATTATAAGTAGTACAATCGGTTATGTCTTAAAAACCTAAAACGTTGAGAAAGAAAACAAGGGTGTACTGGATCCGGGCATCAGCCTCTGCTGCCAGTCATTAATGTTAAAGAACAAAAGAAAAGAAAATCCCTCACTGATCTTGACTGAATAATTTTTGTAACCTCACTTTATATTTTATTTGACTGTTGTTCAGCGATTACTGCCTGCAACGTGCATCTGTGTATGCGATTATTCTGGAGATGCATTTCAATATAATATAGCCTTCTTTATTTAGAGTGTGGGCCTATTCTATTTTAATAAAAGTTAAATAGAAAGCTAAACGATATTATCAGATATCGTGATTTAAAAAAAAAAAGTTGGTTATATTAAATATACTGAATATATTTTTAGCATATCACTTAGCCCTAATGGAAACAAGCCAAAACATAGCACAATTAGCACAATAAAATTAGTCCTATGCTTTGTGTTGTGGCACTTTTGTTGTGTTGTGGAGATTTTCTTGTGTTTTTACACTACTGGGCCATCGTAGTGTACTTTACATTGAATGAAATAAAGTGAGGATAATGTTTAAAACAAGAAAAAAAAATGTACATACAATTACATATAATTACATACAAGAAAAAAACGTATACGAGTTGAAAGGTACACGTTTTCTTTCAAGGTTGGGATATCAAAGCTTGGAGCTTTAGAAAAAACAAAAGAAGGATGGGAAACTTAAGCAACTTTGTTCTATGCAAATTTTAATATTTCTAAAGGAAAACACAACAAATACATTTTTTTCTTCAATGAAAAAAACGTGTAGGTGATCCAAGAGCAGCCTATAAAATTGCTGTGAGCTGCTGTCCTCAGGGGAGGGCATCATGGGAACTGATACAGGGAGTTTCCAACTATTCCCTTCATGTTCTTCAAAGCTAAGGTTACATTTCTGAACTGCCAAGAGCTGCCTAGGGCTTCATGTTTTCACCAAGTGTGATCTCATAGCACAGAGAAAGAGAAGTGAGCAAGAGAGAGGAAAGCAGCAGTAATAAAATAAAAGAGCAGAGGTGGGGGAAATTTACCTGTGTCTAATTAATGATGGAGTCTGCGGTGAGTATTGATTGTTAAGACTCACCCAAGTGGATCAATGCACACTGGTGGAAAAGGGGTGCTGACAAAGCTTTCACTCAGGACTATCCTATTGAGTATTGTGCTCAGTATGGCATGAGCAGTGGCGGACTGGGACAGTAAATCAGGCCGGGAATTTGACTCCACCCCAGGCCACCTCTGTTGCTGCAGTCACCACCCAATTCATGTGTCCACCAGACTGCTAAACTCTTTGGCTCTTTCAGTTGTTTGAATTGGGTTATACTTAAAAAATAAATCAAAATCCTTAGACTGTGGACGGGCAAAATAATCAAACGAAGTATCAAGAAGTATCAAGGCATTCACTGTCTCTATCATCTTTCCCTTAATCCCCCTTTCTCTCACTCTGCACATTGAGTTTCTCTGCAATATGAAATAAGCACTTTCAATAATCTATATTAATTATGCAGCCATCAATTGTATGTCCCAATGATCACAGTCCTACTACTGATAACCTTATAAATCATAAAAGCACATATTTTTCTAATAGTATAGCTAGCATGTTTAGTTTTGCTAATAGCTTAACGTTTACCTGAAGGTTCCTGCTCTGACTCAAAAGCTGAACTGTCCACCCCTCTTGTTCAACAGCAGGAGCACTAGCAGCACTAGTGCTACTGTTGCTTCCTTCGTGCACCTTCAAAATAAATAAGCATTGTACACTAGAAATTGAACGCTAGAAACTCTAGAAATGAAAAATCAATTTCTGGTCAATTTTGGCACTAAAAAAATACTGTTTTTTAAATAGATTTTATCTATTGTAAGTCGCTTTGAATGAAAGCATCTGTCTGCCAAATGATTATATAAATATTAGGGTGGAACAGTTCAACTTTTCACAGCTTGGTTTGTTTCACGGTTTTAGAGTCAGAGTTTCGGTACCGTGGTATGTGCTATGTTTATGGAAAAGTTATACTTTCAAAAAAATATATATATATTATCATATTATTACAAGCAACAGCACAAATAAATACAACAGGGTAAAGATACAAATAAAATAAACTGACTTTCAGTTTTTTTTTTAGGTAGGTCTTGCATTGGTTTTTAGATACAGAAATTAAATAAAGTAATCAAATGTAAAACAGCATTGCATTTTGGACTATAAATTAAAGATTATTCTTTTTTAAAGTTAAAAAAAGCTTTTTAATCAAGAGCAGTGAGTGATTTCTTTGTTGTTGCTGTTCGATTAATATAAAGACTGTCACTTTAAAAGAATGCACTGATCCAGTGTTCGTATTAGTATTGAACAAGAGTGAATGATTTGTCCAGGTTTTTTTTTTTCCCATCGCTGATGTAATGTCTGGGAATCCAGAATGCGCTTCCATCAGCAGAAATATATATTAGCTGAACCCTTTTTGTTTTACGTGTTATTTATAGTAAACCATATTACAGATGTTTTGTCAGATTTGAAGTTGAACTGCGGTCCCAGAGCGTGCCGAACAGTGTGTGGAGATCTGAACGGTTCGGTTTTTATCTATCTATCTATCTATCTATCTATCTATCTATCTATCTATCTATCTATCTATCTTATTATATATATATATATATATATATATATATATATATATATATATATATATATATATATATATATATAGTTTATGCTGCAAGCTATGAAATAATGAAACCCTCAAGCTATAATATTTCCAATAAGCTCATCACTCACGCTTCATCACCTCTACTGTCTAATTGGTTTATTAATTTGATTGTTAGTAGTTTTACACAGTCTGCCACAGACTCAAATCATGAAATATTAAATATGCACACGTAAATGATTAAAAAATCTCATGGGTGAAACTGGCTCAGGGCTACAAAAACACAAAGATTACATGACAATTCGGTAAAACAATTCACAGATCGGTCTTCCCCCCTGCCGCCCAGCAGACGGTAAATCTGTCAGACACACCCTGATGACATCACCGCGGTGGAGAGTGATTAGTGCCCACTATCAGGTTTGCTGGCCGAAGCTCAAATCCATCTCCCTCCCCCTCTTCCACTTACTCTCTCTCTTACTCTCACTTCTATTGGAAATGTTCACAAACGGGCACTGCACTTTCCCTGACCGAGTCAAACAATACCTTTCCAGAACATTGCTGAGCTCTGCTTTCTTTTATAACTGTGAGATTCATTGCTCAACAGAGCTTACGATCTTCCTGTAATTTCAGGTGGAACTGTGTATGTTTACTTACGAAGAGACCTGGCAAAGGTTCAGACTCCACACTGATATGTGCATTTATGATTCCAATAAAACAAGCTGCTTTATGATAATACTAATCATTATGTCATTTATTATCTAAGTCAGATAATTGTGCCACATCCCGGTGCTTCATTTAAACAAACGATAGGTGCCTCATTACAAAATAAGAATCATGCAAAGACAAACAGGCTCAAAAAGGTCTGTGATTACAGTTAAAGAGTTGTCAGAATGAATAAAGCAGGCCTTTGCTGCCCTGTCTGAAGCAGAAATCAGTCAGGTGATGACAGAGGTGCAGGTGCTACAGTAAAATCAGATTAAGGGGAGATACTGTATGGGTAATCTAATCCTTCTGTTGGCAAAAATTCAACTCAGCTATATAACTGCTAGCACGTGTAGATCTATGTCCATAATAGTTTTACCCATATATACTGTACCGTTCAAAAGTGTAGGGTTGGTAAGAATTTGTAATGTTTTTGAAAGAACACAAAAACAGTAATATTGTGAAATATTACAATTTAAAATAGCTGTTTTCTATTTCAATATGTTTTCTATTTCAATATCTTAAAATGTAAATTATTCCTGTGTCAAAGGCAAATTTTCAACAGCCTTCAGAAGTCATTCTGATATGCTGATTTTGTGTTCAAGAAAGATTTCTTATTATTACTATTACTATAAATTTTTGAAGCAGTGCAGTTGTTATTTTATCAGGATGGATAGAAAGTTCTAAAAAACAGGATTTTAAATATATATATATATATATATCACTTCTGATCAATTTATGTGTCATTGCATAATAGCATAGCTGAATATTAAGGTGATTAGGCTATAACAAAGATATTGAATACAATACCTGAAAGTAAAACTTGTATATAAGTTTGCCTGTCTGTATTAATGTCCCTTTTCATTGTTATCTATTTACAATAATACCTGCATAAAATAGTTTACAGTATTATCCTATTAAAATTCAAAGCAAGTTTAACATTATTATTAGTGATTCAACTAATTTGAACAAGCAACATTTGAACAACACAGATAATAATAATAATAAACTTTTGGAAAAAATAAAAATAGGATAAGATTACAGGGAACAGTTTATTAACCCTATGACATTAGAGTTAAGCTAAAATGTAACAGATTTGTTTGGGTAAAATGTTCTCATTAGTCCTCTTGTAACCTCTTGTGAGTTGCAGGATCCATCAACTTAACTAGGGTCCATCAAGGACCTTGTATACTCTTGAGACAAGAGATTAAGAATGAGGCAATATCCTTTAAGGAACACAAGGGAGTTAGCAAATCCCCAAACACAAGACATGGTTTAAGTCTGAGACTGGGGTTAAGGCAAAGAATACAACTTCATACAAGGAATGTGTCCTTTGACCTGCATCTCAGACAGACAAACACAATTACAACTTCAGAGGAATCCAGATTTCAAAATCAGAAAACAACAGCGACACTGCATGGGGTGGCTGAAGTGGACTTGAACTCAACAAGCTAGTTAATACTGGGATTAAATTAGATTTGCAAACCTGAAACAAAGGCAAATGATCAATAAAAACAATTCAGTTTGAACAAACAATATTGTTAGGTACCTGCTGCCAAAGGTGACAGCTATGTGGTTGAGTGCAGTTTTTAAAATGCATTTGGGACCAAATGTAGTAAAGCATTGGTTTACTGGGTTCATAAAAAGTCCCATTCCTTCCAAATTCAATTGCAAGTAAATGCTCATTTTTGTTTTAAGAAAAAACTATTTCATCTACCAGTGTGATGCATGTAGTCAGTACTTGTAGTCGGCACTAATACAGTATATTTTCATTTCTTTATCATTAACAATGGCTTAATGTCATAGAGAGATTTAATGTTAAACTCATTTATTAAACGTGTTAACTATTAAACATATAGGTGAGAAACTGAACTTTTAATAATTTTATACATTTACATTTTTTACATTTATTCATTTAGCTGACGCTTTTATCCAAAGCGACTTACAATTGCTATATATGTCAGAGGTCGCACACCTCTGGAGCAACTAGGGGTTAAGTGTCTTGCTCAGGGACACACTGGCGGTTCACAGTGGATTTGAACCTGGGTCTCCCACACCACAGGCATGCGTCTTATCCACTGCGCTAACACCACCCCCTTTTTTTTTTTTACTTAGTTACTTAATTTTACTTAGTTTTGAGGATCTTTTGTGTCATTATTGGTACATGTGCAATGCACTAAATGCTAATATTAAGAAATTATTAAGAAATCATTGCTTTTGAACACTAGAATACCAAAATAAATAATAGTTATGCTTCATTTATTCAGATCCAAATCTCATACACATATCAAATTAATTTTCGTTTATGATGCATTAAAATGGAATCTCCTTCAAATGATGTACAAAGATATCTGATACTTTCATTAAGACGGCTAATAAAAAACAATCACAGTTTTACTGAATTAACAGCAACTGCAATAAGTACATTGCAGAGAAACTATAGTTACCATGGTACATTTTGGTATATGAAAGTGACGTGACATTCAGCCAAGTATGGTGACCCATACTCAGAATTTGTGCTCTGCGTTTAACCCATCCGAAATGCACACACAGAGCAGTGAACACACACACACTGTGAGCACACACCCAGAGCAGTGGGCAGCCATTTATGCTGCGGCGCCCAGGGAGCAGTTGGGGGTTCGATGCCTTGCTCAAGGGCATCTAAGTCATGGTATTGAAGGTGGAGAGAGAACTGTACATGCACTCCCACCACCCACAATTCCTGCCGGCCCGGGACTCAAACTCACAACCTTTCGATTAGGAGTCTGACTCTCTAACCATTAGGCCACGACTTCCCAATGCAATATATGCAAGTTAGAGTGTGGTAAGTGATTTGAAAACTAAGGCCTAAAAAAAAAAAAAGTTTGGTTCCGGTTGGTTGTCAGTTAAGGTCATTGGTCGGTAGGGATTTATTATTTTTTTTTATTTATTTTTTTTTTCTCCAGTGGCAGTTTTACACACACACACGCGCGCTGATTTTAAATGTGTGTACCGGTACTTTTACGACAGTGATTCTGTATTCCCGTTTAAAGTCTGTTTACACACAAAAAGCCTTCGCGGGAGTTTGACAGGCGATCTCATAGTAGATTAACATGGAGGATTTGAACTTGAAAAACGGAGTGTACAGACATCTTTTTGTAGTCAAACAACATTCTTTGTTATGTTCATTTATGTGGTTTATTTGATTTTGATGCTATAAATTAACTAGAAGCAAGAGACGATCAGTTAGTTTTAACTGATGATCTAACTTACAGCGATCTGTTCGACACATTCAAGAGCCACAAAACGGTATTTATTGTTTACATTTCTTTAAAAAATGACCACATTTGAAAGGTGAAATAACCAAATGAGACTTTGTTTCATATTAAAAGTAAGCTGGTAATGTTAATGTCCTGTCTGTCAGCATGTTGTCAGTGCCCTCTCTGTTCCGCGATATATTGTTGACTCCCCCCTCCCCCCGTGTTTCTCTTAATGTTACGATTTCCAAACCTTAAGTTATAGCTCACTTTAGGAATTGACAGTTAAAGGGTTTTGATGCAATACTTAATGGTTTTTAACGGATTACTTAAGTGTAAAACAGCATTTAAAGGAAACTGTAATTTAATTAACGATGTGTGAAAGACCGTTCTTCCCCAGTCTCATAAAATAAATTTGGGTCGCACATAAATTGACAGGGTCGGTCGGAAACCGGAACCAAACAAATTTTTTTTTTAGGCCTAATGTTCCTTTGGTGATGACATCTACAACCCGAATTCCGGAAAAGTTGGGACGTTTTTTAAATTTTAATAAAATGAAAACTAAAAGACTTTCAAATCACATGAGCCAATATTTTATTCACAATAGAACATAGATAACATAGCAAATGTTTAAACTGAGAAAATTTACAATTTTATGCACAAAATGAGCTCATTTCAATTTTTATTTCTGCTACAGGTCTCAAAATAGTTGGGATGGGGCATGTTTACCATGGTGTAGCATCTCCTTTTCTTTTCAAAACAGTTTGAAGACGTCTGGGCATTGAGGCTATGAGTTGCTGGAGTTTTGCTGTTGGAATTTGGTCCCATTCTTGCCTTATATAGATTTCCAGCTGCTGAAGAGTTTGTGGTCGTCTTTGACATATTTTTCGTTTAATGATGCGCCAAATGTTCTCTATAGGTGAAAGATCTGGACTGCAGGCAGGCCAGGTTAGCACCCGGACTCTTCTACGACGAAGCCATGCTGTTGTTATAGCTGCAGTATGTGGTTTTGCATTGTCCTGCTGAAATAAACAAGGCCTTCCCTGAAATAGACGTTGTTTGGAGGGAAGCATATGTTGCTCTAAAACTTTTATATACCTTTCAGCATTCACAGAGCCTTCCAAAACATGCAAGCTACCCATACCGTATGCACTTATGCACCCCCATACCATCAGAGATGCTGGCTTTTAAACTGAACGCTGATAACATGCTGGAAGGTCTCCCTCCTCTTTAGCCCGGAGGACACGGCGTCCGTGATTTCCAACAAGAATGTCAAATTTGGACTCGTCTGACCATAAAACACTATTCCACTTTGAAATAGTCCATTTTAAATGGGCCTTGGCCAACAGGACACGACGGCGCTTCTGGACCATGTTCACATATGGCTTCCTTTTTGCATGATAGAGCTTTAGTTGGCATCTGCTGATGGCACGGCGGATTGTGTTTACCGGATTGTGTATTCCTGGGCCCATTTAGTAATGTCATTGACACAATCATGCCGATGAGTGATGCAGTGTCGTCTGAGAGCCCGAAGACCACGGGCATCCAATAAAGGTCTCCGGCCTTGTCCCTTACGCACAGAGATTTCTCCAGTTTCTCTGAATCTTTTGATGATGTTATGCACTGTAGATGATGAGATTTGCAAAGCCTTTGCAATTTGACGTTGAGGAACATTGTTTTTAAAGTTTTCCACAATTTTTTTACGCAGTCTTTCACAGATTGGAGAGCCTCTGCCCATCTTTACTTCTGAGAGACTCTGCTTCTCTAAGACAAAGCTTTTATAGCTAATCATGTTACAGACCTGATACCAATTAACTTAATTAATCACTAGATGTGTTCCCAGCTGAATCTTTTCAAAACTGCTTGTTTTTTTAGCCATTTGTTGCCCCCGTGCCAACTTTTTTGAGACCTGTAGCAGGCATTAAATTTTAAATGAGCTAATTAAGTGGATAAAAGTGTAAAATTTCTCAGTTTAAACATTTGCTACGTTATCTATGTTCTATTGTGAATAAAATATTGGCTCATGTGATTTGAAATTCCTTTAGTTTTCATTTTATTAAAATTTAAAAAACGTCCAACTTTTCCGGAATTCGGGTTGTACATCAAACTAAGCAAATTCTGGAGACAAGTGCTAATTAAGTTTCCATTCCCAAAATATGAAATTAACACATATAGATGTATTTGTAGTTTGAACAAACTTTTCCATTAATTTAATTGCAATTCTGGGGGCAGTGTTAAGTAATTAACATGCTCCCGGTGTATAGCACAAATCAAATGTTGACCAAACAAGAACTCAATCAACTATCAGAGAGGGTCTTATGGGATCTGCATGAAATATGACAGAGCTGAAGATGCTTCTTTGAGGAAACCTGTAACGAAAAATTGCTTAAAGTTGAGCAAAAACGTCTAGTTGGTGGGCTGGTTTCAGGTTAACCTTACCCTGAACAGACAAGTTTCTCAGTGGACATTAAGAAAAGATTAAAGATTCCATCTTAAAGGAATCATGAAGGTCATTGTCAATTTTTGGAATGTGCCATTTTATGACATAACAGAGTGGCTAAACACTGCCTCTGCAGAAGAAGATTAACACCTGTTTCTACATCACTGCCTGTTTAGCCCCGAACACCAATTCGCACATGTAATAGGTAAATGACGAAAGTGGCAAACACAGATCTAATGATAAACTTTATTTGATGCACTTTATTTTTAATGAAGTGCCAGACCACATCAGTAATAACTTAGTCATTTGTTCACTTCATTTTACTGCAGATTAATTTACAAACAAGGCACAATTCGATGCAGGGTTTTCAGAAAGAACTGAGACTAAAAGACGGTGCAGTGCTAATTGGATACAATGTTGCACCACATAAGAATGAGTAACTGTTTTCATTATGTGCTCACTATTGCTTTGTCTGTTATTACAGATCGTTTAATATGTAGCGAGTATTTCTGCATTTTTAACCTTAATCACAACAGCATCCATCTATGAACGATGTAGGTTGTCAAACATGCTCAACTGTCAGCCAATAATAGCAGAGGGTGTTTACGTCCGAGTCTACAATCCACCATTTAAATTGATAAATTTATGATTTCATGCAGATTTGAGATCAGTACTGTCATGCCATTACACAGTATGGACTTAGAACTCAACGAGAAAAGCTGGAAAAGGTCAAACAGCTCCACCGGCAAGTGACATCGCAGCCTAGATCACTTGCAAGCCAATCAGATTGGTCTTGGGCCATACAGCAGAAGTCCTATTTGTGCATCTGTTCCTGTGTCAGGTCAGAGAAGAACTAGGCCAAGCTACAGTACAACAAAGACAACAGATGCTACTCCTAGATAACCCACTATAGTAAGACTGCAGTGGAACATGAGAGATGATGACACACCTGAACACAAACACGCATTACTTTTAGTTTTATACTGGGTAAGGACATGCATGTCCACATTTCACACGAGATATGTTGATAAGACTGCAATAATGTGTCACGCACCTTATGGGTGATGGCATTTAGACAAGTACAATACATTGAAACGATATGTTCCTGACACTCCTGAAGACTCAAGCAGCATTTCAAATCACTTGTATTTTTCAAAAATGTTTCCACTGACAAACCCCTATTGAAGGCTGAGACATAGTCGCTTGCACACCCTCACACCAGCTGGAGAGGAGCATTCCCAAAACATTCCTGAGCATAATACCATCTCCAATAAGGAGAAAACACCTTTTTTCTCACATAGAGTATGTCTTCTTGGGTAAGGGCTTTGCTGCAATCTAACAACAAATAGGATGACTTGTGCTCACACTAGACCATTTAGACATGTCTAAAGTCTTGCTGACCACTGAGCTTCAGGGAATGCTGGTCTTTCCACCCTTACAAACACTGTCAGCACACGTTTACTTAGGTATAAGAGAACTGGCCACCTGTGTAGTTGTTAACCACATCAACTCTGGGGACCCACCGGTGGGTCCAATATTGCATATGCCTAATTCTCAAAAAATCAAAATAACAGCTGAAGTGGTTAAGGGATCTATTCCTCTCCTGGCATGATAGGACAGCACAGGGGTGTTCAATCCTTTTCCTACAGGCCCACTATCTTGCATTGTTTAGCTCCAATCCTAATCAAACACAACTGAGTCAGCAAATCAAGGTCTTAGGGATTACTAGAATATTCTAGGCAAGTGTGTTTTGGGCAGATTGAAGCTAAACTCTGCAAGATATTGACCCTCTAGGAACAGAATTGTACAGCATTCTGAACCTCTCCAGTTGTTGAACTTTGATTTCTGGGGTTCTTCAAGTCAGAGATAAAATGTCCTGCATGGCACACAGACTGTTTAGAAACACAGAGGCTTTGTACTAGGGTTTATTTCTGCACCACTAGCATTACTATTCTAAACTGAAAGTTGTTCCTCTTTCCTTACAGAACTTTCACGCTTTTAACTTTACTGTGTTTAAGTGAGAAAAAATATGTCTAGTCAAAACACCCCGGCCTGCCCTGTGTTTCCCAAGAGTAATCAGGACTTGGAGGTTCTTGTTCACGTCTGCAAACTCTCCCCATCTGGGAACAATGATGAAAATTTCAATTTCCGCTAAACATAGAGGTGAGTCATTATTGTTAATGTTTTAGAAGAAGGTGAAGGGTTAGGGATAGGCTGGGGCTCTTAAACCTGATAACCTTCTTAGCATCAAAAAATATAAACTTATTGTGAGTGTGCAACTTCTTCCACCAGGATCAAGAAGACACAACTTAAAGGGTTAGATCACCCGAGAATGAAAATTTGTCCATCTTCCACTAACCCTCAAAGCATCCTAGGTGTATGTGACTTTCCGCTTTCAGAATAATCCAGACAAAGTTATATTAAAAAAATTGTCCACGCCTTTCAATGGGTTAAGCGGGTGTTTGTTGTCAACTGTTCAGAAGACATGAAATAAAGTGCATGCATCTGTAATAAAACGGCTCCAGGGGGTGAATAAAGGCCCCCTGTAGCAAATCCATGTGTTTTTGTAAGATAAATATCCAGATTTCAAATGTAATAAACATTTTTTGTCTCACTTCTGCTGACCGATGGGAGTGTGTGGTTAGTGATGATCGCGGAGAGAGAACAAAAAAAATAAAAATAATTTTCTACAAAAAAGTAGAAGTTGGATGGATTTTAATTCTCCAAAAATGACCTCATACGTCGTTCCATCTGAACTGCTTCAATTACAACTAGTAACGCAAGTTTGATTAAAGTGATTATTGTGTTTTTAATATGGATATTTTTCTTTCAAAATGCATCAATTTGCTACAGAAGGCCTTTGTTCACCCCCTGTGTGAGACACTTTTTTAATGGATGAGCTTTTTATTAAACTATATTACTATATTATTTTTATGAAACTTTATTAAAGGACCGATGCAGTGCTACACCTACTGATTGGCATTAAAACAGCTTGAAAGATCAAAGACAAAAATTTTTTTTAACTTGGCTGAAAGAAAAAAGTCGTATACACCTAGGAGGACTTCAGGGTGAGTAATTTATGGCTTAATTTTCATTTTTGGATGAACTAACCCTTTAAGCTGGTACTTGTGTTTTGAAGCATGTTAGCAGGTACAGGCATGTTATTAGTTAGTTTTGGCTGGTCAACCAGCCACCAAGACACCTTAAGGCTGATGAGCAATTTTGGGTATGAAAAAAATGGGCTCACCTGGTTGTCCAGTAAACCTCAGCATTAACCAAAGTTGCCCTGCATCACTGCTCATCAGCCTAAGGTGGCATGATGAGCCTGTCTGTGCTTGGTCCAAGATGGTCTACCAGCTAATGACCATGTGGACCAGCTAATGACCAATTTACACAAATTACCCCATTTTAAAACATAGCAACAAGCTTAAAATGGATTTTCCAGCAGGCACTACTGAAGGGAGTGTCCATGCAACAAAAATAATCTAAGGTGATCACAGTAAAAGAAAAGCTATTTGAAGAAAGATAAAGGATAAAATGCTTCAGCTAACATACAAAAACACAAAACACTGAGCAAATAAACTATACTGGTATGGGACACATTAAGAATCCAAATGGTTATCCTATAACATCAAATGAGACCAATGCTAAGTTTATGCATGAATGAAAGGTAAAGGAAGTCTTTGTAGTAAAGCTCAAACTTTACATGAGCTTTGAAGTAAATACCATGTACCCTCATGCTTTAAAATCATTAGATATTTGTTGTGGTCCTGTATTCCAGGCTTCTGGATCCTGCAGAAGCCCCACAACCCCATTTTTTACCTATCCACACACATACACATACACAAACACCTAGTCTCCCTCTTGTTTCCAAACCAGACATTGTCCAAACAGCCTAGCACAAAGTACAACCTCTGCACCACTGGCATTAAATAGAAAACAAAACCAAAACTTTAGATGACCTACCTCACTACGCTCTTCTCCGGCGTGTCCACTTTCATTCTTCTATTGCGTCCCTAATTGGTATATTGTTCTCTACTCTTTGTTTTTATCCTCTCCAACTTTTTCTCAACTCTCACTTTGTCCTTCTCCAGACAATACCTCGCTTTTTGTGTTGGCTGTTGAACCAGAGCCAGGGTCCAGAGGCCAGAATGAGTGGAATTTAAACAAGAAAAGCAGAAACAATCGCTTCTTTGCGGGTAATATCTTTTCTTTTTCCTGCAGCTGAACTTGTGCTCACATATGGATTACATTCCCAGGGAGGTAGCCAGATGGATTTAAGCAGTGGCTTCGTCTCTCTCCTTCGCTCTCCTCTACAAATCCCCCCACAGAACAGCCCCTGCATGCTCCCTCATTTCTTGCCAGTCTGTTTCTACTCTAATCATTAACTCTGATTGGAGCGGCGGTCAGTCCTTTAACCCTTTTGGTGGCCTCCTGACACGTATTCCTCATGGGTTAACAAAACAAAGTTCTGTCTCCTGGATTGCTTTGTACTATCAACCCGATGGTGGAAGTGAACACGAGGGCCACTGATTCAGTGCTAATGGGTTGCAGAATGTTATATAACATGGTGAAGTAGAGCAATCCATCTAAGGCTTGGATGGACTATGCTGTGCTAGGGCTTCCCAGCAATCCATTGTCACAGGTTTGCAGGAGTGTAATCATGTGCTGTCAAAACTCTTCATGCTCAGACTCTCCCCTAAAGGCTGCAGAGGACAGGTGATAAGACACAGTAACGGTTGCAGGTTTTGACATTACATTTGAGATATAAAGGGGTGGATATCATCACTTTAGAAGTATTTGAGCTTCAAAACCTGGGACGTATGTACTTAAAGGTTCAGAAACAGTGCAGTCGTTATGAAAAAAAAAATCCATTATTTTGATCAAATCTGCTTTCAGGTAAATATTGCCATTATTGCAATTAATGTCACGTTAAACAATAGTAGATGCAATGCTAGTTACCTGGTGAAGCTTTTCAGCTATGCCTTCACTATTATCACCTCATTTGCCCAGCCCTGTTTAAAGGGACCGTAAAAAATAGTTCTGTGGAACACAAAAAGAACAATTCAATTTTTTGCAGAATGTTCTTTTTGTACAATAAATGCGAACTGTGACCAGGAGCTGTCTAGTACCTGAAATGACAAAAAAAAGGCATAAAAGAAGTCCAAATGATGTACACTATATTTCAAAATTGCATTCAGCATTAATTTAGCCCTTGTTTGCTTGTCTGTTTCTGATTTGAATAATTCCTTTAGTGAACCAGGCACTAACACAACACTGACAAAACATGCAAATAAATTCTTAGCCATTCTTGGTTATTTTCCCTTAATTTTAATTTGCTTAATGACAGCTTTTAGCCTCTATAATTGCATTATCTTTTTCAATTAGATTTTTGTAGTGTCAGTGATAATGAAAAAAAAAAGATTTGTTGAATGACACCCCTAGGGATTATTATTGATGTTAGGCCACACACCTAATAATTATTGTAATTTGTTGTATTAAAATTTTTCTGGCCTTCAGTGTTCAGTTATAATCATAAAGTAGTTATTTAATTCATTTGTAATTATTGGATCAAAATGGGCTGACTTACACTTAACAGGATGTAATGTTTCTAAGGATTGCTCCATAACTACAAGCCGATACTAGCTACAGTTTATAAGATTATGAGTTTTGGCAACAAGTATTCTGGCCTTTCAAGAATTCCAAGGTCAAAGCATAGTTTATTTACAACTTTGCAGATTGCTAATTGATGGATAATTAATGGACATTAATGGACGTAATCTGTCGGTTTATCAGCTGTGTACAAGACACCGAGAACCAGCTCTACATGGTTTCATTATTATTTACTTTCATTATATGGAAAAGAGAATCATGAACATTTTGCCTAATATGTAATGACAAAAATCATCATGACAAATCATCAAACATAATGAGGATGAGTAAATGATGACAAAAGTGTTTTTTTTTTTTGTGGCTGAACTGTAACTTTGCGTTCATCTCTGATTCCTAGAAGTGGTTGCAATTTTCACATATAAGGCATGTATCCCAGCTCTTCAAACTTCTAATGAAGACCTCATAACTCATCCTTGCGTCTGATACATTGCGGCATACATGTCATCTTAGTGCTTGCAATGTAGCCACTTGTTTTCTAAAATGCTCAAGCTGATATACAGACAATGCTGTCACAGTGTCCATGCCGTATCTTTGCACATTCCTCAATGACCCTACGTCCACCTTATCAGACACTCTGGCTGCCTTCTCGCAAACATTTTAGGTTCAAGACAAGGGAGGCAGGCAAAACAGGCCAGAACATTCCAAAGCCCAGCTGGCTCTCAACAGGATCAGTATAAATGTGGAATTTTGCTTTTAATGGAGTCTTGTCTTGAAAAACTGCCCCATCCATCTTGTGTGAGATGTAAAAGCATAGGATGCCACAACAACAACAAAAATGTATACATTGCAAAAAAAAAAAAAATTTCTTTTTTTTTTTTTTGGAATGATGTGCAAAAACGAACCATTCTCTTGATTTACCTTCATGCCCATGGGGTTTCACAGGTTCTCAGTAAGATATCATGCATTTATTCAAACCCCTTTGAAATCTCACTAAGATATCAAGTGGTGACATTAGGTAAGGTCATTTCCATTTCCTATTTCATTACCACCTCATTCACACAGCATTACACCAAGACTAGTAGTAGACAAATGGCCTCATGGGTAAAGTTCTGGCACAAACGTATTTTCATACATACTGGAGAGAATCATAGGTGCATGTGCCATAAAAATGGCTCTACTTTCAGGTACAACAGCATGTTAAATAAATCTTCTGAAATGTATTCTTTATAATGTAACAGAAATCAAATATTGCAACCAAATAGCAACAAAGGATACACAAATGGAACCAGAGTGATATACACATCATCCAGATGATCCAGACTAGTCTTTTTAATATTGGGGGGGATGGGCTGATACAATTTCATGCATTCTGAGTTATTTACAATGCTAAATAGTTGGATTCTCATGCTAAACATGGCCAAAGTGGATGCAGTTTGTTGTTCCTGGGCTGCAACGGAGTTTCGTAAGTGTTCCCTTTATTTTGGTGATGGATGTTTCATGATCAAGGCCCAATTTTACGCTGGATTTTTACATCATTTGATATTGATAATGGAGTGGTCTCAGGTAGAGCCTTTTCTCAAACCCTTTTCTCCTTTTCTCCTGCTGAATTTCTGACCAAGGCTGCCCGCTCACGCAATGGTTGTGTCCACTCCCTCGTGCTCCTGCAGGCTTTCTCTCAGAACTTGTGAAAAATGTACACAAATACTCAGACTAAATATTCGTTCAAATTAACATCCACAATAGCAGGCTTTAAACATGACTGTGTTTAAATAAAATGAAGTAATGCTAAACCAAAGCACTGCATGTGACAAAAACATTGGTTATTTTTTTTATTAGCGTTATAGTACATTAACCTTTCAAACAAAACCACAACTAGCGGCTCCTCCAGTGTACTGCATGATACACACGCACAAAACGATTAACAAACAGTTTAACTGTTAACAAAAAGGTTTAAGTAAATAAGCCAAAGCACAATATACAATAACTTTAACTTATTAAATAAATAAACACATAGAAGTAGAAAACAGGTATGTCGCCTAAGGGCAGAGGTGCCAGATTTACGTCCGTTGTAAATGAACACTTTTTCATATTTATCGCAAATTACGAAGTTTAACTCTTTCTCATTTTTTTCACTGACTATTGAGAATTGTTTCCAGGTGTCTGACTTGCCTGGCATTGCTTTTGACAGGTAAATAGGCACTATAATTTTCTCCTCAACTTAATGTGTTGACTCTATTTCTATTACACGCCAAATTTCACCGTTCCCTAAAACTGCATCAAATTTCTGTGTTTTATTGGTAACCGGCGTGCAAGTGCTCTTGACTCTCTAGCTCCACCCATGCCAAGCCTGACTTTTGGAGAGAATCGTTAAGCTGTATCTTTCTTTTATAAATATGATAAAACTAAAGACTCTTTGGAGATGAATGATGCCAGGTACTCAAGATTAACATGAGATTGAGCAAAACCGTGCATGTTATGTCCCCTTTAATGAAAACAGAATAGGCTGTTAAGATACAAAATGACAACAGAGTACAATATAATTATCATAAAAATTATACTTATAACTTGACCCTGTATTCTAATTCTTCTGAAGACAACATACCAAGTTTAAGAGTTCAATGCAACATACTTTTCGTAAACAAATCATTGTTTTGAATTGGATATTTGCAATGAGTTGTTCCCGTTCACAAAACCAGTCTGAATGATTTGTTCAGGAATCAAAATGATCCAGTTCTTTGATTTTAAAATATAATCTTACAGCTGAAGAGGAATGGTCTTTATTACAAAAAAAACGGTGACACAAAGCCTTAGAACACTCGGAATATAGTGCACAGGTATAGTGCAGACATTTATGTTGATTTTATGGACATTTTTAAGAGCTTGAAAGCATCACTTGCCATTTCTTGTATGTTCCACAGAAAAATTGGAGGAATACAAGTTTGGGACATGAAAATGATTAAATAACAGAGTTTTAATTTTTAGATTAAATGTAATTTCATTTGAAAATCCAAACAGACTGGCTTTAAAGCATGCGCTCAGTCACCAGCCCTGCAAAGCTTTTAGACAGGTGGCTTATTTATGCTTCCCTGGTCACCATGGAGTTAGTGCCAGCTCTCTAGTCTTGCACAAACACACATTTATACTGGAAAAGGACGGTGTGTGTGTAGATAATGGGTGCGAGGGAAACCAACAGAGGGACAGAGCAACAGTGTGAGGACACTCTGTTTGCTCTGATTACATAAGCATAACCACATGCAAATATCCACACACACAGTCAATGTACAATCAGTTCATAAGGAAGAAAAGTAGCTAGACAGGATCAAATAGAAAAGAACCTGACATGGATCTAGCATACAAATGAAACCCTGAAGAACGTTTTATCTACAGTACAACCAGAGGCAAATATTTGAGTACAGCAGGGGGAGTTTTCTCAGAAATGATGTGATCTGGTAGTCCAGTCCATTTATGTCTGCCATGTCTCAAAATGAGGAGTCTAGAGTGCTTCCACCTTCGGCACTAGCCAAGGTCAGGCTTTAACCTGACTCTTTTGACTTTATCAACAGCGAGTCAACACAGATGGCCAGTCACAGACACACAAACAATCACACACATACTCGAACGTCAAGTCCTTTCAACACAGGAGATAATCCGAGGCACACGCATGCTCGGGCCTGGCCCGCTGGGGAATGTTATTTATCGCTATTTGTCCGACCACACAGCAGCTTGATTCATTGCCTAGGGTCTAACGTCTTGTAAGACCCACAAATCTCCCCTTCTTGGGCCAATTAAAACATTCCAGCACCACAATCCTTTGTTTTCATTCAAGACATTAACTTGCAATTTACCACTAATCTGTAAACCGACACAACCACAAGCATCCCAAACCGTAGGGTACAAAACTTAAAAAACTTTTTCTCAGTCACTGGTGTTGAAAACAAGAACAGTTTAACACTATTTGTCATAAGTTTGTTTCTCATTAGCCATCAGAGAATTTATTGGACAGACTTTGATATGATGGAGGGATTCCATAAACAACAGGAGGAATTTAGGTTATTTGTATGCCACTTACAGTCTGGGCAAAGTGCACTAAAGCCTTTATCTTATCAACAGTGGCACTAATTTTGGAATCCGAGGCGTGAACTTGCAATAAAATGCTGATAACCAGCTAGAGACTAAAGGAGCATGAGAGAACAGAATGTTACTGACCAACTCTAAAATACTATATTGGTTATCTTCAGCTCCTCTCGTTTCAAATTTGCCGTAGTTTGGACACACTTTTCTCAAAATATTATCCTGAAAATGTATTTCTTTAAAGGAGCCATCTGTCATGTCTGGCAAAAAAAATCAAGTCATACTCCACATTCCATACCAGATGGGGGCAGTATGCCTCAATAAAGTGAATTGGTCTACTCTAGAGTAACAAACGAGAAACGGCATAGTCTCTATGCTCCGCCCCTACCTTCACAACAATCCTATAGCATAGCCGAAGCCTATAAGACAGCGGTTCTCAATTGCAGTCCTCGCGCCCCACTGCTCTGCACATTTTGAAAGTTTCTCTTAGCGCTTCAGACATTTGTTCTATTAGAATATAAGTGCCCTGCGAAGTGGACATCACAGGATATTCAGCCATGATTCCAGTTCGAAGCGAACGTAGCTATATGTTCCAATCAAAGTGCATTGAAGTGTGCAAGACGTTAATTTAAATTTTATCGATCCATGTTTAAAGATGCTGCACAGCACAAATCAGTGAATGAATGTTTCGATGTGAGGTAAACTTCAACAGATTTCCCCTGCTCAGGGAGTAGGGAGCAATGAACAATTGGAACACAGTTCATGCAACGAGTTCATTTCTAACCAGCTGATTATCTGAATCAGGTGTGTTAACAAAGAGAAATGTGCAAAATATGCAGAGCAGTGGGGCGCGAGGACTGGAATTGAGAACCGCTGCTATAAGAGGACGTTTTGCCTCCAGAGGAACGTTGGGTGATGTCAAGTGATTTTGAAACATGACATCTTCAAGCTACTCCCCTTCACCTTTACCAGTGAATATGTTCCTATTCGTTTTGTTCATATTACATTTTGAGTTGTATATACACATTATTTGAATTAAATTAATTTGACAGACAGCATTCTGTCAACATCATTGGTCAACATCAGACAGCTGACCAACCAACCAACGTAACCAGAGCTGCCAACTCTCAAGCATTCACCGTGAGACAGATGCAATTGACTCTTTTCACACGCTTTCATGCAACACATCAATTTTCTCACGTACAGAAAAACCACGAAGCAAAGAGGACACAGACTAGACAGAGCAGGTTAGTTATGATATAAAAAATGGGTAAGTTATAGCTAGCTAATTATAAAAAGCAGCTACGGTTAGCCATCGCTAACATTAGCACGTTTATCAAACAGCCTTCGATACATTTCTATGTTATAACTTCCCGAAAAAAAATACACAAACATATAAAACAAACTTCTAGCGAAATACTAACAGCATCTAACTTACCAATCCAAAAGAAATGTGGCAAGTTCGGTGTCGAACCTCATTTCTTTCAGGTCCATCAGTTGTCTCCAGCGATTGAAAGCAGTGCCGATGTTTACTCTGGTTCGGCTCCTTTTCTTATCGGATTTGATTTGTGATTCCGAGCGCGGTTGTTTCCCTGTAGCGGGTGGTGGTCTCTTGCCAAGGGCTTCAGTCATCCTTCCGCTCTCTTCCCTGAACTGAAATGAGGTAGTGGGCTGTACTTTCCACACGATTGACATCAGGTTAGATTACGCCCACAAGCCGTGCGAGTTATTCGTGTATTGCAGGTTGGCTGGTGGTTATGTTGCCCGCATACCGCCTCCCATGGCCGAAACTGGTATTACGACACCTGTCGAGCCGGGGCTAGTAATGCTAATGCTAATTAAGGTTGATATCTCTGCAGCACTATAACTTGATATTTTTTTAATGACATCATCGCCCTTATTTCTTCTCATTCTTTTGATGCGTGTAGGTCATTTTTTGGATATTTTTACCTAAATCTTTGCACATGGCACCTTTAATGGGTGAGCTGGATCGGATAGTTAAAGGTCCCGTTCTTCGTGATCCCATGTTTTAAACTTTAGTTAGTGTGTAATGTTGTTGTTAGAGTATAAATAATATCTGTAAAATTCTAAAGCTGAAAGTTCAATGCCAAGCGAGATATTATATTTTATTTAACAGAATTCGCCTACATCGAATGACCAGTTTGGAATACATCCCTCTAGTTCCTGCAGTAATGACGTCACTAAAACAGTTTTTTGACTAACCTCCGCCCACATGAATACACAAACAGGGGGGCGTGGTCTTGTTGCACTCCGACGGAGAAGAAGAAGAGCTGCATTTGTGTTTGTCGCCATGTCGTCGAAACGCTGTTATTTTCATCTCTGAGTCCAATCATCTTTGTTTGGCCTTCCCAGGGACACTGTACTTGGAGATTAATGGTTACAATTTATGTTTAACTCGGTCCCCGAAAATTATGATCCACATGTAAAACTATGTGCAGCACATTTTGCTGAGGACAGCTTCCTCAATCTCAATCAGTTTAATGCCGGATTCGCACAAAGATTATTCCTGAAAGATGGAGCAGTTCCCTCTTTGTCTGGAGAAGGCGTTGTTTATGGACCACAACCGGTAAGTGTATTTTATTATTTAAGTTGGTGCGTTTAACAGTTTCTTTAACACGTTTACAGGAGGGCCGCGTGCGCTCAGCTGCTGTCGAATCACAACACAGGAACCGCTGCCACAATCAGAACGCGTTACGTATTTCTGAAGGAGGGACTTTATAGAACAAAGAAGTCATCAGCCCGTTTTTATGACAGTGAAAACAGCGGTATACAGATAGGAGAATTGTGTGAAAATTACTGTGTTCTTTTACACGCGAAACATGAACACATGTTACATTGCACACTGCAACTGCAACTGCAACTGGACAACAGCAACAGCAACTGGCCAGCATGCATGAAAACTCCTTCAATAAAGTTTAAAAAGCATCCCAGGATGTACCTCATGAAGCTGGTTACTAAACAATTAGCGTTATGTTACCTCAAAGTAAAAAATTATTTTTTTTTTAAACAAAATAAAATAATGTTTAATAAAAAACTATTTTAAATATATTAACAATAAATATTTATAAGCAGGATACATTTACTGCCTTTGGCCAGAAAAGCTGTGATAGGCTCCAGCATCCTGCAACCCTACATAGGACAAAAAGTCAAGTCAAGTAACAACATAACAACAAAATAAAATAAATAATTAAAACACCGAGTTCCAATATTTTGTTCAAACTTAATAAAAAACTAACAAAACAAAAAACTTCTGTTAAGTACACAAACTTCCTCGTTATGCTTAACATCGACACCCTGTGGCCATATTGCAAGAATAACTCCACTGTCTCTCTTGATAAATAGAGATCACATTAATTACGCTCTCTGTTTTCATGAGGGAAACCGTTCCTTGGCAACGATTCAGAAACAACATGTGGCGAGATAAAAAAAAAATTGAAATAATGAGCTCTCTGTAATTTTTAATCCTGAATCCTTCACAGTGACCAGGTCAGGTTAGTAGCAGTTCATAGGAAATGATTAAAAGGAGTTCTCCGTGGACTGGAAAATGATTAGAAACAGCCATGTCCAGATGGATGAGGTTCCATCTCTGGGTGTAGGTTTGTTTTGGAAAGCTTATGTTTGTTCGTGCATATTAGTGGCTTGTACAAGTCACATGTGCAAGTTAAAAAGATGTCAACACATCTCTCCCGATGAGATCCGGCCATGTTTAGACAAAGGTGCATTCTCTGTGTCTGACGTCTCATCAGAGAGGTATTTAACTCTGTCCTGTGGTGAAATACTGAAGGTGTGATTAACAGGTCTCTACAAGCAACACAACTAAATTCCTCCAAAACATGGCATCTTTGTCTTCTGATTTTGGACTCAACTTTATTGTAACCTCTTTAACAGTAATTAGAAAGCTGCTATCATACATCCTCAAGTTGGCCAGACACAGAAAAACTGTCTTTCAGTAATAGAGAAAAGTGATTTTGTCATCTGGATATATTTGCCTACTGTTTTTATGACTACTATAAATTCAGACATGCTACTCTTTCCACATGCTGTAAAAATGTTCATTACTTTCATAACATTTCATAACGGTTAAAGGGTGTAAAAATGCTATGCAAGTAAGATTTCGGAAATGTTACTTACTATATATGGTAAAACTGTGATAAATCTAACAGGACATTCACTTTACAGTAAAATACTGTAAACTGTACAATAAAAAAAAACGAAAAACATGAATTGATATTTCCAGAATTCCTTCACATTTTATGGTGTTTTCCTTTAAATAATTGTTTATTCTAAATAGTTTTGGTGTCAGTCATAAAAGGCTAACAGCAATATTGTGAAATATTTCAAAATGTAAAAATGGTCTGATACATTATTAAAATAATGTTTTTATATTTATATAACTTTTAATTAATAATTTAATAAACTGTTACATGTGATATTTAGCAAATCTCAAAATGAATATCGATTTTTATACTGTGTTTATTGGTACTTAAGTTACTTCAATATATATTATTTCAGTATTTTTCTTTATTATATAATATTTCATTATTAATTAAATATACTTTATTTCTTATACAGTGAGGGTTGGTTTACTATGAACAAGTATTCCATTTATAGTAACATTCTGTGTAGCATAATGATCCTAACAGTTTCCCCACTGGACACCTGCCAAAAAGATCTCTATGCCAGCAGAGAGTGAGTGCAGGACCACTCAAAGAGCAATTAAACTGGCCAAAGCGGTTCACAGAACAAGGGAACCATATCACTAAAGCACCATAAGTCAACCCACTCTCCCCAATCCCTGTCTGATATGACTTCCTGTGCCCCACCTCGTCTTCTGCTCTCTCTCTTTCATATTAGCCATCTAAATGATGCTCCAGAGACAGAGGTGGGAGGAAGTGACTTGTGCAGACAGCACACAGATACTAAAGGCTCTAATTTACGCTGTGTGTGTGTGTGCTGGACGGGGGGACACGCCTATGGAAACTGGCTATTGCTAATAACGCTGTGGCTAATTAGGACCCCAGATGGCCCTTGCGCAGTAAATCAAGAACAGACAATACAAGTTGCCGTTTCATCTCACAGCATCAGCCCTTTATTGCAGACTGTGTTCTTTGTTGAACAACAGACTTTTGGCTTGTTATTTAGTCCTGGCTTTTTTTTTTATCTCTGTCTGGAATCTTTATAACTCACAATCCTTGCAAGCAAATACCGTGATATTGGTAAAACTTTTGATGCTATTCAGTGGTAATACTTGGTTACTTTTAAATATACAATTTTCACTCATCTTTTACACAGTACTTCAAAATCTATAACATTCTAAATGTATTAACATAACAAAAACATTAAAAAAGCTTATAATACTACTCCTCCATATTTAAGAAAATTAAACAATAGTTGATTGAATTCAATTGTGTGAATTTCATTAATACATATATGGGTCATATTTCACCTCAAAATAAAAAATAAACTAATAATAATATTTTTTATTGTTATTAATAATAAAACATTGTTGTTTCATTGTTTTTTATTGATTCAGAGTAATATAACAATTTAAATTTACATTTAGTCATTTATCGTACAATTATAATGTAATGTAATAATGTAATGTAATTAATCAACTGCATCTTTATTTTTATACATTTCCCCCAAGATTCTCACTACCGCAATTCATATTTTTATTAAAACTTAATACATTCAACTAAACTAAACTAAATAAATTAAATAAATTCAGCACAACAAAAGCAGAATTTAATTTTGACATTTAATTTTTTGCATTACAATAATTAAGACACACATTACGATAAGCTTACAGTGACATAAAGGGGGTTCAATGTCCTCGACTCTCATGAAATATAATATATATTTATAATTTATATTTATTTATATAAATATAATATAAATTTCCGTTATGCAAGAAATATCTTAATACTATGTATTTTAATTAAATACACCCTACATATTTCTTTTATGAGATTCATACAATAATTCCACAATTGTTCTCATTGACTTAGATATGCTAAGACATATTCTTATCTGCTTGATATGCTGATACTGTCTTAGTTGGACAATTTCTTGGCAATTTCTTTTGTGATATTCACCCTATTAGGAGAAAAGTGGTAAAAGCTCTCCTTGAAAAGTCTAATCTGCCTTCAGACTTTGTGTGCTGGAAGGGTATTTTGGGAAAAGGTGTGTCTAAAAGAGCTTTTATCTCTTCACAAACTCAGATAAACATCACAATCCCACACTGAACACTGAAGAGCCCCTCAGACACAGGACACAAGTGGGGTATTCTTCCCCTCTCCCGTCTGTCATCTTCAAGCTTTTTGTTCACCTCTCCTGAGCCGTCGGCCAGTGCCAAGTCTGTCCATCCAGACACCGAGGCAACTATTCACCCTGCGCTAGTCACGTTGAGGGACGCCAGCCTGGTCCAATCTGACAACTGCCACTGCCAAACCAACTTCTGCCAGCTGACTTCTGCCATAGCAACAATGCTAAAAAGATCATATATTAACATGCAATTACAGCAAGGGTGGATCTTCGAAACTTACTGTTGTGGATGCAAAAGTTAAGCTTTTTAACCTAAACTGCACTGCAAGTGGTTTACATAGGATGTGAATGTTGAATTTATGTATTTTCTGCAGATGATGGCAGCCTGCCCATCACAAATTAGCATTTCCCTCAAAATCCAAATATAGCATAGAAATTAGCAAGTCTAAAATTCCCATCAGCGCCGCAGTTTCACCACGTGCCACTAAGCTCCTGCTTTTAAACTCCCTAAAATTAAGCTCAGGAGTTTATGGTCTCCCAATGAAATTTTTAAGCTGCCTCGTGGCTTATTGGGTTTGAACCCAGAATGGCAGGATGTATATCAAAATCAACAATAACAACCCTTCTGCCAGTTTTTAAATCGGTTTGTTTTCCAGATTTTGGAATATACCGCAGCCGCAAAACAGGTGCTTGGACCTTGACAGAAAAGAGTAAATCAAAAAGCAGGGTTTGATGAAAAACCATTCAGGAATGATTCACGTCTATAATGACCTGTTTTTGCTTGGTTTAAGCTGATGAGGGCATATTTCTGTTGCGTGCTGCACACCTGGGCATCTGGATGACCTCAGAAAACATCTGTCTTAGCATGTGTATGTTAGCATGTATCTTCACTGTACTATATGTCATCTGTTTTTACTGCCTTTAAGCTAACCTGATGAATCATAACTTTAAGTCAGTTCATCTGTGCATAGGGATACTGCAGTTAACACTTAAACAATAGAAAATGTGTTTATTAAAATAAAGCTGACATAATGTATGTGTATATATATATATATATATAAATATATATATATATATATATATATATATATATATATATATATATATATATATATATATATATATATATATATATATATTTTTTTTTTTTTTTTTTTTTTTTTTTTTTTTTTTTTAAGAAAGCTTGTCTTGGCCACAAAGTGGAAAAACAAACAAACAAATAAATAAATAAGCTGAAGTAGTAAAATATGTGACCTTAAAACAATAAAAACTAAAGCTAAAACTTAACCTTAAACTGAACTAAAATAAAACTTTCATATTGAAATTAAGCTGAAATAAAATCAAATATAAATATTAGATGAAAGGCTTAAACTAAAGGAAAATGTAAAATGCTGTCTTGGCAACTAACTGCATTCAAATTTGTAACTAAATTTAATACAAAATAAATAAAACTAAAGCTAAAACTTAAACTTAACTAATATAATGTAAACTTAATAATAATAATAATAATAATATATATAATATATTTATAATTTTACTAAAATTAGTGAAAACTGAAAACAAAAAACAAAAGATAAAATGTAATACTGATAAAAACTATAATAGTATAGAAGTAATACTAAAATAACACCGATATGTTGGATCAGTTCTAGAAAGTCCTTTAGATGTTTGCATTCACACTTCATATGATCATGTCTAAACACCTCATATCTTACATATTTACCCTAGATCTGCAAGATAGTGTTCTTTGTAAGACAGAAAAAAGCCTCTTCTGGTCTTTAGACAATGCATCCAAACCACCTTCTCCGTCTAGACACCTTGTATACCATATCGAATACATACACAAACACACACACACACACACACACACAAACTTGCATGCCCTTATTGATTCCCTCACATCCATCCCTGGAACTAGCAACTGAGAAATAACAGAAAAGAAACCAGCCATTTGGATAGAGGAAGAAAGATTTTCCCTCTCTTCACAGAAGAAAGAGGTGATCCTACCTTGCTGGGAGTTTTTGTGGCTGAGAATCGTCTCTGTTAAGTCCTCGCAATGCGGTTCCTTCACTGCCTCCCTCTCTTCTCCTGGTTACTGTGCTCCTGAAGCGTGGTGGTGTGGTCTGAAGGGGGGTGGCTGGCGAAGAAAAAGAAAGGGAGAGGGTGAGTGAGTGAGTGAGTGAGTGAGTGAGAGAGAAAGGGAGAGCAAAGAATCAAAAGCTCCAGGGTAAAGACGGCGAAACTTGAAACCACCGATGGCCCTCAGACAATCATTTCCCCCTCTCCGTTCTTTCTCCTCCACTCATCAACCTCAGAGTAAATCTCTTCCTGGTGTGTAAGAACAGCCATTTTCCCCCTCCAATCGAGATTCGAAGAAGAAAATGAATAGGAGAATTGTACATCCAGCTGGGCCGTACGTAAAACCTCTCAGCTGACTTCCTTTTTTTTAAACATACTTGCACACAGAAATGCACTCATAACTTTTTTATTTTCCCACACTCGGTTCCCTCTCGTAATAGCATGATTCTTTCAGAGAGAGAAAGCCATGGCAACATTTTTTTAATAAAGAGAAAGGGCTAAGGTCAGGTGCACTGTGGCCGGCCATGAGAGAGTGTCTGACTGAGCATTAGTGGAAGGCTAACAGCCATACTAAAGACAACGGTCTCCTGAGAGGCTCGGAGGACTTGGAACTGGGTGGTGATTACACAGCACACTTTTCATCATCGTCTTCTCGCTACAGTACCTCTGTGTGCTTTTCATTGTTCCTCACGTGCCCGTGCACGCACAAAAAGACATCAACTAAGCACACACACATTTTTTGATTTCATACCAGCCCCGTGTGCAAAAACACCCAATCAGTTTTGTGAGAATGTGCAAAGCATAATAACACTAGAGAGAGAAAAAAAACATTACATTTTATCAAGCTTATATGGGGTTTGAGTTACAAATTTCAAGCTACAATTACTGATTTAAAAAAACAAATCTGGCCAATATAGAGTGGTTAAAGATCTCATGCTATGGCTGATAACCGATAAATGATTGATATTAAAATTCTACATAGCATTGTATTTATTATTGTACTCTATTTAGTAAACAAAAAGAAAAAAAGATGTTTTTAAATGCAACAAGTGAATTTAGGCTTCAAATTACATTTTAATGTGCAGTACAGTATAAAAATTTATATTTTGAGAACTGCTACATTTTTATAGTATATTAGACTTTTAAATCTTTAAAGATTATATAAATAAGAAAAAAATTATATATTTTAAAATACATTAAGTTATCTTAAACTGCAATAATCTTTCATATAACATATGTTTGTTTGTGTGTATTTTCAATCAAATAAATGCAGGCTTGGTGACCATATTAACTAAATAGGACATTTTGCAGTCAGTGGATGGCCAAAGTAGTGTAATTGACACTAATCTTCATGCATCATTCACTTTATTTTTTTTGTTTTTTTAAACAACTAATTTTTAAATTGTATGCCTAATATTACAAAGTATTAGAAAAGATTATCAGTAGTCTTCCTGTTTGTTTTTGTGAAAACCACAGAAATTGTCCCTTAAAATCTACACATGTGCCAGCGCGCCTGTTAGTAATTACTAAAGTGCTCTGAGCCTTTATATTTCCCTATAATCACACACACCCACAAGCTAAACCGCCCGAGACTTCCCGGCCCTCTCCACGCTTCTACTCGTGTTTAACATTACGGTATTCGGCAAGGTCGGAGGTTAAGTGTTGTCAGACCCACTACTGTAGAGCAGCCGTGTTTGTGGGAACAAGCCAATGACAGCGGCTCTAATAGCCAACATCCATACCGAGCTACTGCAGGCCTGCTGGGAGTGCGCTAACACTTTTTCATATTTTATGAAGCTGTTTTTTTAGAAAACGGTGGCAAATGGCACATTTGAAGCTACAGCTAAAACATTCCAGCTATTTCTCTTTTGAAATAGCTGGGCTTCGACTGGGGTGTTGCTACTCTGAATACGGTTGGCTATCACTGGAAACAAATAAAGCTTCACATACACAGCACATCTGTGTATGGTTTTACTCTGCTTTGTAACTAAATCAGTGTGTTCTGCCCAAGAGAGAATGGTGGGAAAATACCACGACAATGTCTTTGTTCAAGTAAAATAGGTCTATTGTTAGCGGACCTTCACGGTTCTGCGGAGGTTGCATGTTCCCCCAGCTGCTGCTCCTCTAATTCTCTCTTTCTCATCTGCTTTTACCTGGTTTAACAGAAAGAAAAAGACACAAAAAAGACCTCTTTCTCCCACAGCAGGTGACCAGGTCAACCATATGAGTGTTGACACATAGCGACACTACAAGGGTGTAGAAATTAACATGGAGAAACCATGTGTCTCTATTTGAAGAGAGGGAAAAAGGGAAAGAAAGATAATGGTGTCTTACGCAGTATTATGACCAATAAAGAAGTGTCCAGATGCTGGCATTTAAAGCACACGTGATCCAGAGAGGTTAGCAAACTGACCTTTTGGATTGTCCAGTGATCATTAACCTGGCAGTGAAGGGAACATGCTGTCCATGGCCACAATCAACATTGCAACATGGCAAAGTTTGAAAGGTTATCGCTCAAAATAGCTCATAGTCTTGACCTGACAGACAAACAAATCTTTTAACCACAAAAAATGTCAAAGTGCAATGAATTGTAGCACCACTGTATCTTTATTTTTTAGTCCTAAGCAATTTAGCTTTTTTTGAACATATTATTGAGGAAATAAAACAATGCAAATGTTTATTATGGTAGTTATTTTTTCCCTGCATTGATTTATTAATTATTAAAAGTTTTGCAGTCGACCAGGTATATTGTATGTTTTTAAGTCTCTTACCATCACAAATGAATAGAAAGCATTTATATGCAATAAAAATATTTTGTAACATTATAAATGTCTTTTTTATAAATGTCAATTTAATGCATCCTTGTCGAATAAAAGTATGAATTTCTTTCAAAATAAAAAATATAAAAAATACCTCAATCTTCTGAACGGTAGTATGTACCTTTTGATGAGCAGATTGATTTTATTGACTTTGGAAAAACTGATACTCCTGATACTAATACTGTATTGAAAAAACTTATTGACAACCAAAAATATTAATTGTGTTTCAACAATAGTGATTTTATTACTTAAAGTGTTAGTTCAACCAAGCATGAAAATTCGTCCATCTTCTACTCACCCTCGAAGCATCCTAGGTGTGTGTGACTTTCTTCTTTCAGAATAATCCAATTGGAGTTATATTAAAAATTGTCCTTGCTCTTCCAATCCTTTCAATAGGAGTAAGCGGGTGTTTGTTGTCAACAGTTCAGTTTACAAAAAGTAAACATGTCTGTAATAAAATGTCCCTTTTTTCTTATCTGTTGTTTATTAGGGTTGTATGTTAGATATAATGCTGTTAAATTAATTTTCAGTTTAATGAGTCTCTCCATGATGGTGTTTAGTGCTTGTGTGAATGACACTGTGCACCTTCTATGTATCTTATTATTTAAATGCTGCTTGTGATGGACTTTGTTTCATCACATGACTTTCTCATCACCACCTGCTTTTGGTGGTTACCAGTGTATTTCAATGGTACAAAACAGATTTCAGTACTTTATGGTGTTACCATATTTTTTACGGTATAATTCTGGCAAGCACAGCTGCAGGTTTTTTGCCATATGTAATCAACACTTTTTTTCTCACTTCTGCTGACTGTTGGTAACTGGAAGACGTGCAGGTAGATGTTGTAGTCCGTCATTGCTACATGGTTAGTGACGAGCACGGAGAGAGAACAAAACAAAACACTGGTCACGAATTAGAAGCAAAAAACTATAACTGATTGGATTATTCTGAAAGAAGAGTCACATTCACCTAGGATGTTTTTGAGGGTGAGTAGAATTGGATGAATTTTTATTTTTGGGTGAACTAAACTTTTAATTAGCATCAAAAGTAATGTACATCAAAGTTTTAAAGTAGAAAAATCTTTAAAATTTAAAAACAGCAAGCCCAAAATCGTTGTTTTATATCGTAAAAAACCAAAGCCAAATTTAAACACTGATCTAGATAGGAGAGCGATTTTGTTGGAAAAACATGTAGGTGGTGCTATGATGTTGGAAATCTGGCAATATTAGGAAGCCATCCATTGACTTTAATGGCTCTGAAGACATGAGAGCAGGCTCTTTTCCCATGCCCTATCAGCTGAGCTGTGGTAAATTAGGACAGATAAGCAGAGACCATTCAGCAACTGAGAGAGATGAGTTTGTAAGAGAGAAGGACATGGGCTCCAGGACATTAGCTAAATGCATGCTAATAAATCTGACTATCAACGACTGTCACTGGACTGTATGCCATGACTACTGCTGACTGCAGGGATTAGGGCAATGTCAAGGGCAAGACATCTTGGAAGGGAAAGAAAATACTGACATCACAAAAATACTAAAACAGGGAGTAAATTGCAGAATGTATGCCTGGTCAAAGGAGACTGACTGCATGTCCATCAGTCACTACAGATCTCACTGCTCATTTCTCTATTTTTTACAGTGACATTATATCCAACCTGGGAGCCATATTAGCCATGGAAGTCATTTATGCCATGGAAGAAGTAAACAACTCTGCAAATGAGGACAGATGCAACTGGAGGCCAAAGCAAAGAACGATTAAGCAAATTAGCTCTTGAAATAGTTCTTCAGTTCACTGCTGCCTCAGATATTTTAATAGTCTGGTTACATCTAGATGTGCACACTGTAATTATTTTCTGTCCTTTAGAATTTTTGCTTCTCAGGTTGTACAATATTATAATGAACTTTCATAAAATAATCCAAGACTGACAATAATGCCCTATATACCAAATGTTTTCATACAAAGAACCCCCAAATATAAAAATTCCCTAAACTCTCAGGAAAAAGTTACAGTTGTCGCTGGGGTGGTAGCCTTTCAAAAGGTATTATATTACACCATTTACTAATATGTACCTTTGAATTACTAATATGCACCCTTTATGGAAAAATATTGAGAGAGTGTACCTTTTCATAAGTTACCACTGCAGATGACAGTTTTAACACTTTTTTTTTTCTGAAGACGTACTGTACAAGGCCACCTTACTAAAATATACTGTAACAGTAATGATATTTTTTCATATATATTTTCTAGTGCTGTCAAATTGATAAACAAACAGGCTACATTCTTGAATAAAAAAAACTACATTCCGTGACACAAAAACAGTATTTTTTTATAAAATTGTAGTCGATTTTAGTGTCCCCAATGACACTCTGAAATACTGCAAATGGAGTGATATAAATGGTGAAACAGTTGCAGCTCTGTTATCACTAAAATATACTATAAACACTGCTCTCAGCCAGTCTGATTCGAGGACCAGAAAGAACATTTACATGTGTGTGAGCATGCCATAATGGGAGGCTGTTTGGCTGTGGTTGAGCCCAGTGTGATGAAGCTCCAGTGGTTCCAGTGCTATACATAGCACTGACTCGCTGTTCCCCTCTCTCTCGCTCGTTCCCGCTCTGGGCTGTGAAACAGCAAGGATGACTCTTGCTTAGCATCCTCTCCAACACTGTGTGCTGGCTTCCCTCCCTGAGGACTGTATATGTCCTCATTCCCCAAAGAACTCCATTTCTCATAATTCTCCTAACAATTATCATCCCCCAGTTCACATAACATATAGACACGAATGTCCATGACTTAATGCACTTTTCCTTCTAATTTTCTTCAGTTCTTTTAAATGGCAAATGACAGCAAGGGCAGATTTTCCTGGAGCATTTAAAGAACTAGTAGGCCAGCAGTAATACATGAAAGACACTTGTCCTCTTTTCTGTTCAAGTCCATCTATCGTCTTAAATCCATCTTGGTCTTTCCACTGAATGCTCCTGAAACTTGGAGTGTTGATTGAAAAAAAAAAACAGCTTAAGACTGACTCATAATAGAGGAAGATCTGAAGAGAGGGAGGTTACGCTTCATTGCAGCCATTGCATTTTTAATCAAACTTTACAAGGTCAGAATTCCCAGAGACTGTGCTTAGACTTGAATACTAGCTGGATAACGCATATTGCAGTGGATACCGCATATTGCAGTAAATACTGCATACTTATGCTATCTTTAAAGGTAGCATGTGAAGCAATATGCTCTAGGAAACAATAAATGTTCCTTTAATTAGTGTTTCATGCAGTTAACAAATTTGCTCTTTTGATCCAATTTGTGCAAAAAATATTTTACATTGGGGTAGCTATCTGCACATTTGACCAAATTTACATGCATACAGAAAATGTACATATATATTTCAGTTATTTTCAGTATATTTCAGATAACATCTTATACATGCATACATACATGCATATTATACACATCTCAAAGCTTAATGTAAACTGCTTGGTAACCAGCATTCTTCAACTCAATTCTATTTGTGTTCAACAGGGGGGAAAAAAACCATTTAGGTTTGGAAGAACATGCTTTCACTTTTGAGTGAACTATTCCTTGAGCACAGTCCAGGTCTCTAGCTTTAGATGACAGAGATAAAATGGCTAAAGCCCTCTGGGAAAGATAACCAGAGACCTAATCTACTGAATCATCATGCAGGCAGCCACAGTTATATAACAGTCTCACAGTGAGGATGAACAGCAAAGGACAGCTGTATATGTATAAGGACAGCAAAGGTGGAAGATCAGGAGCAAGGGTGCAATTTCACAACCTTAAACACAAATCGGATATGATCCGATGGTTCATCCCAATCTACGTCCGTAGTTTAGCTTTAACTCAGCAGGCCTCCCAGCATGCAAGATCAAGTCTCTCCTAAAGCCTCAAGATGGAAAACATTCAAACAGCATCAGTTTTCAGCTTTTCGTACGAAATAACAAAGTTGAACAGGGTGTAAAATATAAAGCTGAAACCTTTTCTTGCTTTCCTTCACAGTTTCATTAGTAAAGACAAGCAACTGTTTCATGCAGTGGATAAAAAGCTAATCTAATTAGCCAGTGTGTTGTCAGGCATCTTTGATGATTAGACCTTATGCTGGCCCTTATCAAAGAGGGTTTCTAAATTCATTAGTGAGGACCGTAACAAACACACACCCTGTCATGCTTGTCCTTGCCGTCAGCAGCGTCTTAACATTACGAAAAGATCCATTTAGAGATTTGTCCACTGCCTGTCGCTTTTAATTAAACAGACCCTTTATTTCTTCAGGTCATTAGCTCAATCAATAGACTTTATATTGAAATTAAATTAAGCAAATACATAATCTGTTGTTCTGTGCACAACTCAAAATAGGATTTGAAGTATTGCAAAGTCACTATATGCCAGTCCTGTCAAGGAAGCACTGCAGAGATTAGAGCAGATTGTGTCAGACATCTGCCGTGACGAAAACACTTGGCACGTGGCAAGGAGGCTGCCACAGAGGAAAGAGAGCTTAACAAAGGAGGCAATCACAGCGAGGGGCTTTGTGTGGAAGTGGAGGAAGGGTAGGCGCTCCTATTCAAGTCAATTATGTTTTAGTGGATGCTATTGGTGTTGCCATCTAATGACAGCCCCTCCCAACTCTTTTCGCCCCACCCTCTTATCAACTGAGCACAAAAGGGGAGAAACAGAGACGACAAAGAAAGGATGCTTCATTCCCATTTTCATGCAATTGCTAAAAGCTTTGGATACCTAGGATTTGGCGCACTTGCATAATCGCGTGTCATTACACATAATTGTTTTCAAAAACCCTATCCCCTCTATTTCCAGTGATTTCCTGTCCACTAAATACTGTTCCTGTCAACAAAGTCAGACGACAACAAAACAAAACAAAATGAATGCATTAAAAGACTTAATGCATTAAAAGGCATGCATTTTTCCAGTATTTGTACCTGTGAACTGAAACCATGGCCAGTGTTAGTGACAAAAATAAATGGATTAAAAGACAAAATAAAATTATTATAAAAAAAAAATTATCTAAAAAGACAATGCATTAAAAGTGATGCATTTTTTTAATAAAATAAAAATATACAATGATATTTTACATTTACATTTAGTCATTTAGCAGATGCTTTTATCCAAAGCGACTTAGAAATGAGGACAATGGAAGCAATCAATATCAATTAAAGAGCAATGATATGCAGGTGCTATTACAAGTCTCAGTTAGCTTAGAAGCAGTACACATAGCAAGGTTTTTTTTTATTATATAATAAATAAAAAGAAAACAGATAGAATAGAAAAAGAACAGAGCAAATGAGTGCTGGGTTTTTTTTGCTTTGGTTAATTGTATAATAAAAAGAAATCAAACAGATAGAATATAAAAAGATAATAAAGCTAATCTTAGGAAGTTTTTTTTTAAAAGAATAGAATTAGAATAGAGAATGCTAGAGTTAGAGGGTCAAATAAAGATGGAAGAGATGTGTTTTTAGACGACTGAGTTAGGGAAGTCATTCCACCAGGAGTGAACATTTAATTTAAGAGTCCATGAAAGTGATTTTGTTCCTCTTTGCGATGGCACCATAAAGCAATGTTCACTTGTAGCTTCTTAAGCTTCTAAAGGGGCTCTTAAGTCCGATGTAATGAATTTAGGTTAAGGGGTGCAGCAGAGCCAGTGGTGGTTTTGTAGGCAAACATTGATGCCTTGAATTTTATATGAGCATTAATTGGTAGCCAGTGCAAATTGATAAACAGAGGTGTGACATTCATTCCTTTCAGCTCATTAAAAATGTATCTTGCTGCCGTAATCCAAAATTACTTAAAGGTATGCATTTTGATTGCATATTTGTGACTCAGAACTGAACCTATGACCTTGGTATTGCAAAAGGTAATAATAATTATAATTATAATAATATTAACCATAATGATATATACTGTATGTATGTATGTGTATATATATATGTATGTATGTATGTATATGTATATATGTATACGTATACATACACACACACACACACACACATCCTATTCACAACCAAAGACTAGGTTACAAATTAAAACCATGCATGACATGTCAAACACTGAAAGGAAGTAACTGAAAACATTCTCTACACAACACATGTGCAGAGAGCCCAGCTGTATGAGTACTGTACAACTACTACCAGATTGTAGTTTATTGTTGCTATAGTGTGTGTTTGACAGCATCCTGTAATTCACAGACTCTTCCTGTTCGCTCAACATTATGAAAGCTCATCCAACTACCAGTCGGCATTGTTTATTGGATAGAGTAGATTAACAGGCTCCAGATCAACTGGAAGGGCATCATAAACCCACAACCCATCATTCTCTGCTGACACAGCCTGCCAGTCATATTTCACAGAAAATCACACCACCAAGAGGATATTATGCTGACTGTCTGTTAGGCCAGCAGTTCTGCTTTTCAAATGAGCAGCTTTGGGATTTGCCGATCATCAGTAAAGCATGCAAATGAGACACATGGCTGGATAAACCAATGTTACAGCTTTCAGATTAAAACGGCGTTCTTCTAAACAACAGCAAAGCAATTTCAGTAGCCTAAATGAAATGTGTAAATTTGGTAGAAAACACAAAAATAAAACAAACACACACACACACACACACACACACACAAATGAAACTAACCAATAAACATACATATATATATATATATATATATATATATATATATATATATATATATATATAATAAAACACAAGTGATGCTTTAAATACTTTTTAAAACAAAACAAACAAACAAACAAAAAATCACAAAAAAACACAAATGATTTAAAACACCTCTCAAATGTTTAAATAGGCACTTTTGTGAATTACAAACAAAATACACATTGCTTAAACATTCTGAGTGAGTGACAAATGAAAAGAACATTTTTATCAGTAACAGGAAGGTTCTTACCTCATATATATCAGGTCTATGATTAACAGTAATCGTTTTTCAGTAAGATGAGTCAGAATGTTCGGTAGCTGGATGCCTGTGGCTAAACTTGTGAACATTTTAAATAATCACTGCAGGTCACAGCTTTAGATAAGCATCAGCTATCAGCATTAGTCAGGGCGCTGAGTCAGAAAGTTATCAGTCAGTTTATGTCCTACAAGAACATAGATCACATATGAATTAAAGGTACGTCATCTGTAATATTTATGTCCTGTTTGTTCCATCTTCCATGTGATACACATGTCTAACGCCTTGTCTGTGAATAATCAAGGGAGTTCTAGAAAACAGGAATTTTTGCTTCCAGCTCTTTTGTGTCTTGCGTCTTAACAGGAGAAGACCACACCTTTACAAGCTTCAACTGTCTGAAAAATAATGGTGCTATTGTGTCATTTGACAGCCTTCTAATGCTGTTCAACGGACTTTTCACGCTCCAGACTTCAAATTTAAAGCCCTGTTGAGATCTAATTTATTAACACCTTCCTATTTTCATTTATACTATGTGAATTACTGTGAATGAAGAAATCAAATTGAAAAATGAATCTTAAAAGGCTGCGTTGATAATAAACAACTGTATCTTTCGATTAACACCAATACGTGTCCATAAAAATAGTTAATTACAATTTACAATGGATTATTTTAAGCAATTATTATGCAAGTAAATTTTTCTATACTTAGAATATTGTGCCTTTAGCATAGCAACAATGCTAATGGCATACAAAAACTCACTGGGTACTGGCTGCTGCATTCTCAAATTTCTCAATAAGCTGAATCTTTGAGAGAGATTTTTTTTTTTTAAATCAGAGCCTGATGACTCACAGAGAATGTGCTGAATCTCTCGTCTATTCAATAAAAATCCCTCACTGCATGAGTGTGGGTCAGCCGGATGAATGGAGAAAAACAACACAGGCTTGAGAGAGAGAGAGGGTGAGAGAAAAAGGAAATCATCTTGACTTACCACAGTCTAAATATGAAATGAAAAATATGGAACAAATGATGGCTAATGCACATGCAGTCCGCAAAAACCAGCTAGTCAGGTTTTATAACAATCAGTACAGTCCACTCACAGAACTATGAAGGGTGCTAGAGAGGCTAATGCCGCCATTTAAGGTCTTTTCTTATCATCCTACTCTAATTCCCTCAGACTTGGCCCGTGGCGTGATTTGTGTCTTTGTAGATCATAGGGATTAGGATTAAATGATATGAAAAGGATTGAAGAAACTTTATGTGTTATTGGTAAACGGGGCCCAGAACTACCTTTGAAAAAAGACAATCAGCTTCCTGTACACTGTCATTGTCAACATGAGCGACTCATGTTTGGTCATGTGATCAGATGCTGTAGTTTCTCCCTGCTTCTGTTCTGCAGCCAGTATTTAGTTTAACATCACTGTTTACTTCTGTTCTTGCTAATTACACTGTGACAGTATTGATATTCCTCATACATTCTGAACAGGACTGAATGCAGACCCATAATTCCAAATAGGCCATTTTCTGCAATGAAGTAAAAAAGAAACATCTTAATTAAGACCAAATCTGCTTTCAAAAAAGGTACCTGCCAGCAAATGCAACACATTCATAGCTGTTGAATCCAAGTTTTGGCCTCCTTAAGCTTTCTGACAAGGTTTTGCCCGAAACAATTAAAAGGAAATGTTCCAAGGAAGGATTAAACTATGAGATTACATTCACTTTAATGGCAGCAGGAAATAATACAGTGCCTCTAAAACGGGTCACTCAAACATGGCCTGAAAGATCATTTTAAGTGTATCTTTGTTCACTAAGAACTCACTACAGTTGATTATACAATTCTCTTTCATATAATTTGGTTTTCAATTGGTCTGCTGGGTCAGTACACACATTACTAGTTCTAGGCAGACCAGGCCTGGACTGGCAGTTTTGAGATATTCTTGATCTCACACTCTTTTGGAAATCACCCAACAGACAGAATCGGCAACAGAAGGTGGTAGAGGGATGAAGCAAGCTTCCTACAACATATGGCAAGCACTCATGGAGCCTGAAGTGGACCAGACCACCAATTTACAAAGCAGTAAGTGGAGAGAATTACATGATGCTGTACATCTGAGAAGCATGGAAACACAAAACAGATCAGCACACTCCTCCTACCATTCTATGCTAATTACAAATGTGGGCCTTTGGGCTAACCGGAAGACCTTACCACCAAAATCAGGCTATTATTACACAATAAACAGATTAACAATTGTTGTGACTGTGAACAATTAAAACATTAAACATGCCATGCTTTCCTTATATTTTAATTCTTGATTTGACATTACAGTTGCATGTGCAACTTGGAATAGATGTTCCAATAAAGCACTCATGAGTTTTGACATTAGACAAGAAAGTTTGAATAACAAATGTTTAAGTCTACTCACCTAGATATTCATTCCAATATGCTTCCAATATGCAAAAAGTTTTTTTACAGCCTCTTAAGAATATGCTGTTGCTTGATCTTTTCAACAAATTTCTATAGGGGGAGAAAAGGCTTCAAAGGTTGTTGAGATTCTTCAAAGGTGACCTGGTTTTCTAGTTACTGGCCCTCCAAATACATTGCTGTACTTGCAAATGTCAGCCTGTCCAATTAAGTCTGCATTAATGTTTTTGGGGTCACTGCACTTCAGCAGGGAAAGAATATGATGTTCCAGAAGCGTTACCACAGGCCACCAATGCAGAGACTCAGCAATCATGAGCTGACAGAGTGAGATGAGACATCTCAGTAAAGCCGAGTTGAATACTTCCATCATAACGCAACTTCAGGCTAATTATGTAAACACACTGTCACAAGTATTCAAACACATACTATGGTGCGTCATCACCTGGGAGGGAATCGAGACTAAAAAGCTTTTTAATTAGTCCTAAGGGAGAAGGCAGAGAGCGTCTTGGAGTCTGGTTTAGTCCTACAATTCTCAACCAATCTACAGAGGAAGGAGGATTTGTAATGCCATTCAAATCCTAATGGGTCTGTATCCTCTGTGACGGATAATACTGTCTGCAGAGCTTGGACTCCTATCCAATAGATTGCTTGCTGAGTGCCAGAAAAGGACCTGGGACCCTTTAGAGATTAACATTACATTAGCATTGATATATACTGTAACATTAGGCCTAATTATCTGAGCTCATAAATATGACTCATTTCTTGTTAAAGCTGTACATTTAATACCTGTGGGTTTCAGTTCATCATGTAAAAGCTGAACTGTAGAGGTTTAACTAAACATTAAGTAAAAATATTCATGCTACTTTGTAGCAACAGAAGCTGAAGGAATATATGTGGCTGCCACTTTAATTGTTGTCAAAATCGTATTATTCATGCATCTAGGCTGCATGAGTGCTGAAAAATAACACAATGAACTTCATAGTTTCATTGCAGAGCCTTATAAAAGTCTTTGTGATATCACAAATACATGACACCATTTGATAAACAAGAGTATCATCTGTTCTACTGCACATCTGTTTTCATTACAATTAATGCTCGTCACAAAGCTCATGCTGCGTGTCTGGAACTGCTCACTCATTCACAATTCACTACAGAAAAGAGTGTCATACTACTAAAGAGCAAGTGTGACCGCACAACTGTTTATAACATTTCTAATAAATGTTTATTGAGCCCAAAATCAGAGTATTAGAATGATTTCTGAAGGATCATGTGAAGAAGGAGTAATAATGCTGAAAATTCGCTTTGGATAAAAGCATCTTGAATAATGAATAAATGTAAATGTTAAATAGAAAACACATCTCAAATATTTTACAATTGAACAGTTTTAACAGATTATTTTTATCAAATAAATGCAGCTTTAGTGAGCATTTAGTGTCTTTACATTACATTCCTCTTTTTACTCAAAACATTTTTGAACTATAGCATATTTAAAAATAAATAAAAATGAATAAATACATAAAACCCTATATATTGCCATATCATATGATTTTTTTAGATCGTCACAATATGTTCAAAAATATAAGATCTATTAGGTTCTTCTTTTTTCAAACCTATTATAGTAATAATATATGGAATTTTCTATTTTAATTTGTATTTTGTACAAAATATTTTTATTAGCATTTATTGATAAATTAATTAATTCCATTTTAGTAATTTAACCTGTTTTATTTCAGTAAGTTAAAAATACTTATACTTTAAGTAATTTAAGCTTTATTTCAATTAACAACAGCATTTCAGGTTAATATTTGTCAGTCATCAGTTGTATAATCAGTGGCATTATGGGTTTAAAACAGCAAACAACTGTATGAATATGTAGGAATGAAGTCATTCACACATGACTACAAAAGTTCTGACACCCCACACTGTGGATGATATGGAAATGTGGGAGATATTTTCAATCTGTTTTCAGCTCTATAAAGAACAGAATGGGATGATAAGCTCTACCAGGTTCTAGGTTGAAAACTGATACGCATTTTTATCTGCTGTTCCAGAATCATTCAGTTGAATAGTTTAATTCCAGCTGAATAGTTCAATCATTCCAGTTGAACAGCTTGTCACACTTGGGCTATCATTGCCATACTACCATTCTCCTGTGGACCTCAGAGAGTCACTATCTGGAGGTCAGTCAATCAGATTCACATGCACACTGCAACTGACTGATTGGTCAAGGCTAGTCAGCTGATTCGCCAAACCATCCAGTGTAGGTGAAACAACCACCGCATGATCCAAATAGGGATTAACACCCTTGGATGGTGCCAGTCATTTCCTATTGGTGTGGAGTAGACAGCGACGGGAGTTAAAAGGGTTAAGATCCAGTTGAGTGTGATCTGTTGTGGGTTTGGCAAATCTTTTGGCAGGCCACCTGGTCCCCTGTGCTAAACGGGCCAAAGACAGAGGCAATCTGTCTCATCTATGAGCCACCATGCTCAGATGTCCACTGCGTTTATAAAATATGCATAAGTAACTATTTCTATGCAAGATAAATGCAATCCAGAGTAAACAGGTTCTGGGTGCATTGAAAGAATCATTGAGCCCTAGGGAAATAAATGCACCTGATTCCAAACAATCTCTATCTGTCATGTCTCACTCTTTCACTTCATCTTTGCTTTTTTTTTCCCACTTATTCAAGTGTGGCTCTCTGTGCAATAATTAAAATATACAAGTAACATATGCATTTTCTATTCGTTTTTTTTTTTAAACCTAACAAACTATTTTTTTTTTATGTTTTGCTCGAAAAGTGTGTTTGTATGTTTATATTTATTTAAAATAAATGCCAGTTGAAATTGTTATTTAAGTAATATTTATACAAGTATTTATTCATATTTTGTTATAGCTTTATATTTTCAGTTTTCATTTTAATATTAGTTTAGGTTTTGTGCTTTTTGTCATTTTGTATTATTTATCTTTCATTTTTATTTCATTTACATCAACCTAAGCTTATTTTAAGTTTCTTCATTGTAAATCTCTTATTTTAGTAACATTTATGTACTAATATAGTATTTATTAACATTTTGACACTGGTTTTTTATATTTTTTTATATTTATATTTTCATTATAATATTAGTCTGTTTAACTTTTAGTAAATTTACCATTTCAACTTAAGCTTCTTTTATTTCAGTAGCTTTCTTCAAAATAAACACCAGTTGGATCAGTTTTGTTTTAATATTATTTCTATACAATGATAGTATTTATTAATATTTGTTTAAAAAAATAATTGATTTCTATATAACTATATATATATATATATATATATATATATATATATATATATATATATATATATATATATATTTAGTTTTAGTCATTTATGTACTTTTTGAATTTAAGTTTTAGTCATTTATGTAATTTTTTAAGTTCAACTATTTGAAACATTTATATTTCTAATTTATTCCAGCTTTATTTGTTATAGTTTTACTGAGTTAGACTGATATTCATATACATCTTTAAATGTGGCTTAAGTGTTCAAATACCTTGTGGGCCTACTGTATATTTAATGGGCTGCCTTTGGGTGCGGAAAACCCCCATAATAAAGGTGATGAGTGAGCAGATTAACTCTTTAATGCCGGGCTCTCTCTCCAGCACAACACCTCTCCTCCTACACTGTCTGGCTCACAGTAATCCACTCTGAATGACAATGATGGAGGCTATCTTGCTAAATGCTGTGCACTTTTCCATCCCTAATTACATTCGCTAAAGCATGTGCTGAAAGATAACACCACCCCCATGAACACTGAAGCGCCATGAGCGCAATAACAGTGCTAGATGATTTCAAATAATAAATATGATCTATCTGCTGGTGTTTATGTTAAGTGCTTAGACTTGGGGCCCTATTTTAACAATCTAAGTGCATGGTCTTAAACGCACGGCACAGGTGCACTCAGGGCATGTCTGAATTCACTTTTGCTAGTCTAACGACTGGAAAATGCATTTGCTATTTAAACAACACGGCACAGGATGGGAAAATGAGAACTGCGTCTGGCTGAAACTAGCAAAAACACTTGCACCGCGCCTTGTGCCACATTGAGCCAGGTGTATGATAGGGCCCATTGATTTGGCACAGTGCTTAAAGAGTAAATGGCAGAACAATTGAGCCAACAGCTAAAGACATAAGATCCAAGTAAAATTCAATTTAGTCACTGAACCTAGATATGATATTATATGAATATACTACAGTATATGTTTTGTAATATTCACTTCCCATATTGCAAACAATTAGAACAAAAGTTTTGGCTGATACATGGCCTTGTTAAATATTTTGGTTGATTTCATAATGATTTCAGCTACCCATAGAATGACAAACTCTCAGATTAGCTTTACACATGTATTTAAAACCTTTCCCTTTTAAATCATTGCAGAAAATGAATTAAATAAAATCTATTTATGTCTATTTTTGTTTGTTTTCTTTTTTAACACCTATTTTGTCTGATGTTTTGCCTGAAAAATCTTGATATTTACAGAATTTCTGTTTTACAGAATTCTCCCCTTTTAAACCAGTGCCAAAAATAAAAATTATTCCATATTTATTCCAAAACAGCTGACTTCAAGCTGTTTTAAAATGTGCATCTTGCTTTCTTGGGTTATTATTTTGCCAAAATTTGTCAGTTTTTTCAGTGAATTATGACTTTCAAATGGCTTTTGGAATATACTTGGAATACATGAGTCATATGGACTGCATTTTGGAACTTGACAGTGCGAGTCCTTCACTCATTAAATGAACATGAGCAACCAGCATATTCTTCAAAATATCTTTTTGTTTTGTTTCAGTCCCTTTAAGAATGCCTCAAAATGTGCAGAACAGGGTTCTCCAGCAGCCTGTTCTAGAAGTACCGCATTCCATCACTACACTCAGTATTCGCTCTGGGTGTTCACAGTATCAGCACTGCATCAAAGAGTGAAGCTGACGCATACAAGAGACTGGGACAACAGAGATGCACATGTACACACACATTTCCCTCCTTTTCTGACAGAGCAGGCTTCACACAAACCACAACCAGCATTAGCAGCCATCAGCATAGATCCTACATGCTCCAACCAATGAGAAACAGAGACAAAAACCAATCGCACGGCAGATAAACAGAACAGAAAGAGAGTGGCAACATGAACAGACAGAGAGCTAGTGTGCTTCCAGAACAGATGCGTCTTTTTTAGGGGCAAAACACCGCATTCATCCCTTTTCTGTAAAAACATACATACACACTCTCCCTCATTAAAGCGTGTCGCAAATCAATTTAAATGCCATTTAATCTAAGAAAACTCCAGATTCAGATGGTTTTAGGAGCCAAACACGACTTTATATTCGATTAATGCTTAATATGAAAATCATTCCTTTAGAGACGAGCAACATTTATCCATATCAAGACCGCACACCCCCACCGGGAAAATCCATTACACAACCAGACTCCAAACAGGATGCCTGTTGAAGTCAATTGAGTTTATCCTCTCAGTCTAAGTGCGGTTCATCCGAAAAAGCTCTGGCTTGGCAAAGCTCGCGCTCTTTCAGATTTGCTGGGATACTCTGCATGCGGGACAGCACTTGATTAGAACAAACCCGGCATTGACACAGTAGCAAAAAGAGACGTGTAGAGGCAAAAGAGACCGAAAGACAGGCAGGTGGCGACACTCTGGGGGGTACAAACAGGCTCGAAGCCCATCTGGTGGGACCCCAGCATCTGTAATCACGGACAACACCCCAAAAATGATGCATGTGCCCGATGAGGACCAACCAGATCAAACATTCAGCATGCTGGACAGGATGTTCCGTCCCACGGCTATAAAATATTCACTTAAAAGCTTCTCACATCAATTAATCATAAGTGTGTGAAAACACTCAAACAAATGTCAAACAAATGTTACGCCAAAACAGTCGTAAAATTGCTAATTTTTTAATTGCATTAAAAAAAAAAAAAAGTAAAACCATGGGGGGATAAACACATACACAAATATGAGGACTTACCAGTGCAAGCTTGTTTGGATATTCTTGATATGTCCGCAAAATGAAATATAAATATAATGATAAATATTAATTACAATATTAAAAATACAAAATCATGAATCACTTGTAAGCAAAGAAAAAATTAATAAATTAACGTCCTTTATATGCAGCGCTACTGACTAACAGCAACAAGACTAGCTGGTGCAGGCAGTCACGGCGAGATGCTACAATAACAGCATCCCCCTTTCAGGAAAGGATGGATAAAGGAGGGAGTGACAAGCGCACCGGAGAAACGGAGGCAGGAGGGGAGGAGGGACACTATGGAGCATGCTCCCTGAAAATCCCTGGGTATTTACATGTCACATGACTCGCTCTGAGCTGTCAGTCAACTCTGGTAAAAAAATGAAGGAAGGGGGAGAGAAAGAGAGAGATGGATAGGGGACCATTATGTTGATGGGTACAGTGCAGAGCAGAACAGAACAGTGGGTGGCGCCATCACAGCTGCTGTTTTTTTCCAATTAAAGAAAGAGGGAGAATTGAAACCATAATCTCTCATATCCCACCCCAGCCAAGAAGCCCACCAATGACATGAGTGTTTCCGGTTTAGAGCCATGGATTAACCCTTTATAAGCTGAGCTACATGCATAGGCGAGCACACACACACACACACACACAGACACACACACACACACATATATATATATATATATATATATATATATATATATATATATATAGCACACATACATACATACATACATATTGTACATTATTAATCACTTTTTTGCCTTCAGTTTTTTTAATGGTTTGGTAGTGATAAATGAAAAAGTTAGAAACATTTTATTCATAAAACATTCAGAATAATTATCTTAAAAATAACAAATGCATTTTAAAATATTTTTTGTGGAGAATAGATAGCATCACATCACCCATATAAATCAGAATATAGAATACACACACACACACACACACACACAGATTTTTCAAATAATTGCAGTTCTTTTCATCAAAAATCTTCCATTCATCAAATAATATATATATATATATATATATATATATATATATATATATATATATATATATATATATATATATATATATATATATATATTTTTTTTTTTTTTTTTTTTTTTTTAATGCGTCAATGTTACAAAAAAATGTAACATTTTAATAAAATAAACAAACAAGTAAGTAGCAAAACTGTTTTGGCAATAATAATAATAAGAAGAAGAAACTTGAATTTGTAAGCACCAAATCAGCATATTAGAAGGATTTCTGAAGGATCATGTGATGCTAAAAACTGCTGAAAATACTGCTTTGACATCACAGGAATAGATTACACTTTAAAAGTATATTAAATAGAAACAGTTATTCAAGCTTGGGTGAACATAGGATCTACATCCATCCATTCATCCATCTATTTTCTTCCATCTATAAGAAATGTTTCTTGACCACAGTGTGCTCAGTGTCAGTGGCAGGTGATGCTCATATTTCAGCTGCTGAATCTACAGCTGGATTTAATCTAGTCTAATACATCACATTCCACAATCTCACAACAGTAACAGACACACTGCAGAGTCATGCCTATAAACGCACATCAGACAGCTGTTCACATTGTCCACATGCCTTTATCAATACAAAAGATTACTGCAATTACCATGCATTGTAGGCCTACTGTATGCTGCTTCTTTCAAGCCAGAGAGGCCTAAGCACTTAAAGCAAGTGTGATTCTGAAGGAATCTATGACATTTTTTTTTATCTTATTCCAGTAAGAATTTAGTGTTTAAGTACAATGATTGATAGTTTAAATAACATATTGTTTAATAAACCTTCAAACACAGCAACAACTGCTTGTTCAAAAATAATCTACTTTAAATGTAGTCCTTTGCTGCATTTTGTTTTAAAGAAACCACTTTCATCGCTCATTGATTTATAAAAATGATATACAGCGCCCTCTAGTGACATGCTGTGGTTTACTGCGCTCCCTAATGACACGATACACACAGCGCCCTCTACTGACTGTTTAAGAAATAATCGAACGTGAATATTAAAATATTTCTCTTCTTTTAGCCTGGTGTTTATTTATTCTAAATAAATTAGGTGCATACTTTCCTGTCCTTCCCTCTAAACATTCAGTGACTTAAAAAAATCCAGGTAAAATACATAGCCCGACAAAATATATAAGCAAAGGTACAAAATGTAAATATTGACCTAGTAGTATCGCTGTTCTAAATAGGAATTGGAGGAAAAAAATTCCTGTTTGAACAAGGAACCTGTTTGGTCCGTTTAAAATAGATGAACTGAACAGATATATTTAAACGTGCATGCTGCTATACAAAATATTTGGATTATAATGTCACATTTAATGTTTTATAGTGTTCCTGCATGTATGAAGACGTCTTTCTCAATGGAAAAAGCCACCAAGGACATTTCAGTTTGGTTTATCCTTGGACGTACAGGTATTTACAATATTTTTCAAATTAATACACACCAAATCCATCATCCGCTCATACTAAAATTGCAGAACCGTACATGTTTGTTTTATTCCTGTTACTTTCACATTATAATCCGAAGTTCTAGTGCACGCTCCAGGTTACTCTAGCACGATTCTCATTAACAAACCAATGTAAAACTAATATAAACTCAAGCTAAATGCAACTGCTTCCTTCACTTTATCAAACATAAAAATCACACGTGCTCACTGAAATACCAAGAAATATCACACACAGGAAAAGCTGAAAATGATATAGGTTCAAGTATAAAACAATTATGCAAATGCAAAAGTGATTATGAATGACTTATCTTGAAACAATCCTGACAAGACTGAGATGACATCACACCAAGCTGTTCAATCGAGGAATCAGAATCAGCTGTCAAATGATTCTGAGACTGTGGCGTCTTATTCCGTTGAGAACATTCCACTGACCAGGCCTCAGTCCTGAGATTGGAATACTAAGCAGATATAGTGCACAGTATATTCATAAGTACTGTACTACTTACGATACTGTGCACTATATACTGCTTACTATGTTTATTACATAAAACGTAGACAGTAGACAATATCGATATGCTTTAAACAGAAGTGTGCTACTTTGTCACATGGTTGCACAAAAAAAAAAAAATATATATATATATATTTTAATCCAATCTTGTATAAAAGGCCTTAACATATTGCAGACTTATAAAATAAAGAATAGACGATTGGCTTACAGTATTTGAGTCAAATTTAAATGACTTCCAGATCATGCATTACACAGGGAATGGAAGGTCAAGTACATAGCATTGTGGGATATAGTGTTGTGCATTGTGGGATATAGTGTTGTACAAATGTTTTCTCTTGAAAACAGATTATTACCTCTCTCTCTGTGTACTGTATATAATGTCCTCATATCTTGATTATGCTATCCTTTAATAAAAAAATAAAAAAGGTCATGCCAATGATAGTTAATACAGTACATAAAACATACTCTATAAAACAATTTAAAAAGTGCACAAGTCAACTTTCCTGCAATTCTTTTTATTGAACTTTAATTAAATTAGGACTAGTCTGTTTTATCACAAATCCCATTACAGATGCTTAACTGGTAAAATGTATTACAAAAATAAAATGCATTTGTTAATTATACTGATTAACAAATTACCTTAATGCTTCAACATCAAGCATATCATAGTTCAAATCAAAAACATGCATTTTGTCCCTGCATTTTAACTTTGTAGTCAAGAATTTACCATGTTTGTCACAGCTGCCACAGTCCAAAGCACAGAGAAAAACCCTGTCACGCGACAGTGATTTTCACACATGGTTGTGTCCAAAAGTAGTGATAGGGAAAAGAACATCTTTCCTTTTAGGATCATGCAAATACATTGCACTAATGCCCACACCCATATATCTAACACAGGAACAGACGTTGATATAAGCATTGCTCAGCTCCAGCAAAATACCACTAGGTTTAATGTGGGTAATGAGAGTGATTACTCTGAGGGAATCATTCACACGCTGCACCCCTGTGGCATCAAACACTGAGGCCCGAGGCTTTATGATCCTTTGCAGAGCAGAAGTATGTTATCTTTGGCTTTGAGGTTACAACACGAGGGGTTAATATGAAGGCCTGTGAGTTGAAAAACAACAAGGATTGGAAAGCTAACACTTCATTTCCCCTCCAGAATACTTTTGCAATACAGTTCTAAGAGAAAGATGAATGTCAATTTAGTGTTGCTTCATGGGGTGAAGTTAGTGCACTTTTGTGTACTGTTCGTGCATCACTAACCAAATCATATAAATCACTAAAGCAATTCTCCAATAGGCATGAGTGGGAATCCTGCAATTTAAAGGACATGACATGTAGGTCCTCTTTGTTTTTCTCCTTAAAATCTAACTTTTGTATTAAGGGCTAAAAAGGACAGCGTGACTTGTGGCAAAAAACAAAACAAAATGCATATTTCCAGAATCCACACAACACTCAGCACAAAACATATTAGCAGACTCTAGGGAGGTGTCCCTCCCTGGCAGGAACTACAGAGTTCCTTGGATTTGTGACTTGTGAGCCCTTTGAACATTGAAGGGCCTCCGGATGCCCTGAATTAAACTATTGATATATATATTAATTCTTATTCATTGTTTACACTTCCTATCAAACAAGGCTTTTAATTAGCTAGTATTGTTTAGCCTTTGAAAAATGTCCAGACGGAAAGTTGGAGAAAGGCAGTAGCTGATAGTTTCTTCAACTTCCTGAACACGGCGTTGGAAACGACATCGGTCCCGGGCGATTTCCTCCCAGGGTCCATGACGGTCCTCATCGCTGTTGGCATAGAACACCTCAACCTCTTCAACAAATGTTACCTGTGAAAGGAATATTAAAAAAAAAAAAGTTTTCAGTCTACTGTTCATCAAGTTATTTCATATTATACATATACATACATGTTATTATATGGGCAGTGCATTCTGCATTATTAAAACCTGGCATTCTTAAAAGCAATCAAAGGAGTTAAAGTAAATAATAAAATAAAACAATAATTCTAATTAAAGCAAAAAGGCCCTTTCAACCTCAGAATTACAAATTAACATGGCAGGCCATCTCAGCCTTGCTGTACAATGGATTCACAGCGAAATTAACACCCAATGCTCTTTTTTTCTCCTCCCCTTTCAGACTTCACTGTTGCTAAGTAACGTGATTTCCTCTAAACTGTTGATGTGTAATGTTTGAGTGGGTATGTGATTGCTCATAAGGCATCGGAGTGGTTGGGAGTGCCATCAACTCAGACAAGGTCTAATGACTCTGGCCAGTGTGATGCCAAAGTCATGAAATGCAGCACGCTATAAAGTGATAATGAGTAATGGGCAGAGCACAAACTTAGTCTCCCTAGAGACAGCAAAATGGAACCATTGCAACATAACATCACAGACGGGGTGAAAAAAAAAGTAGAAAATGATATTGCATGGTTTTACATCATTTTCTCAAGCTGGCCTATCCTGCCATATTGTCAAACAATGGAAATAAGGCAGAATGGCACAGAGAAAGAAGATTAACTGTTGCTACCAGTCATCGTATATTATAAAAGATTATTATTACGCATTTAAAATGCACTATTGTTGGACTGATGAAGACCCAAGGCCATTAACCATTATTCTCTTACCTTACTATTATTCAGTTATTCAACTTTACACTATAATTAACTTTAATTCATAAGTATTAGTTTACTTTCAAATTAAAATTTCCTGATAATTTACTCACCCTCATGTCATCATCCAAGACGTTTACGTCTTTCTTCCGCCAAGAGTCAAGGTTTTTGATGAAAACATTACAGGATTTTTCTCCTCGTAGTGGACTTCAACAGCTATCAAACGGTTTGAAGGTCAAGATTACAATTGCAGTGCAGCTTTAAAGGGCTCTAGACGATAACGGATGAGGAATAAGAGTCTTATCTAGTGAAACGATTGGTCATTTTCAGCTTTATAAACAGAAATGCTCGCTTTGCACTGTTCTGCGACGCACATCCTTAACTTCACGTAATAACGTTGAAAAGGTCACGCTTGATGTTGGCCGAAGTACTGTCTCAGTGTTTACAAGTCTAACGTGCAAAGACTAAGTCAAGACCCTTACTCCTCATCTGGTATCATGTAGAGCCCTTTAAAGCTGCACTGAAACTGTAATTGTTTGATAGCCATTGAAGTCCATTACAAGGAGAATAATCCTGGAATGTTTTCATCAAAAACCTTAATTTCTTTTCGACTGAAAAAAAAACTTTAAAATCTTGGATGACATGGGGGTGAGTAAATGATCAGGAAATTTTAATTTTAAAGTGAACTCCTTTAATGCAACAGGTGTGAAGCAATAAAAATCTGCTACAATTTCTACAAAATGCATTAATCTAGATTAATGTTAATTTATTAATATTTATATTATTATTAACTATCTCATGTTGGCTAAATAGAAATGTTAAAAATTAATTCTGTATTGTACAGTATCATTCAAAATTTGGAATCTGTACTTTGTTTTTGAAAGATTTCTCATGTTCATCCAGGCTACATTTACTTAACAAATACTATATTATTGCTTTTTAAAATGAATATATTTCATAATCTTATTTATTCTTATGTCAAAGCTCAATTTTCAGCAGTCATTACTCTTATCTTTAATATCACATGATCCTTCTGAAATCATTATAATATGCAAATTTGGTGCTCAGTTGCTTAGTTAAAATTGTGGAAACCATGATAGATCTTTTTTTCAGAACTCTTTGATGAGTAGAAAGTTCAAAAGAACAGCATTTATTTGATATAGAAATCTTCTGTAACATTATAAATGTCTTTACTGACACTATCAATTAAATGCATCCTTGTTTAATAAAAGTATTAATTATAAAAAAATTTTTTTTTTACCATTTTCTTACACCTAATATTAATTTGTTCCAATGTGCCACTGCTGCAAACACCTCAATTTCCTCCAAGGGTTCAATAAATTCTTATCTTATCTAAAACAACCATGTTAAATATTAAAAAGAGCAAGTTGGTGGTTTAAAATTGACTTTCCTAAGGAAATTGCTTGCCCGGTCCCTTAAAAATTAACTTAACCAGTTTTTGAAAAAGCATTTGCTATGATTTTAAACAAAGCGGACACAACTGCAACAAAACTGAACTTATAGTTTATAGCTAGACTAATAACAACTGCACGAGACAAAGAAGGAGTAACTGACTCCATCCGATTCATTCTGCCATTACAGACATAATAAAGGTGTTCTTAAGTCTACCTCACTATGGCACACCTTGTAAACAAACAAAACATTCAGAAAGATAATTGTGTAAGTAGTTTTAGACTGGAATGTGTTAATGCATTAATTAAGGTCAATGTTATACAAACCTTCTTCAGCTGAACAGCCATGGCACTGCTTGAGCGTGGCACAGAGGAAATCTCAGAGAATCCACTGTCTAGCCTCTCCTCAGCCTCCTCTCTCTTGTAGTGAGGCGTTCCAGGCACTTTCTCCTTCCAGCACCCTTTGGGGGTTTTTCTAGTCTGTACTGGGGCCTGGAAGTTGAAGAGGCTGTAAGGATCTGCTGCGCAGCTGAAAGAGTTCCACAATCTCTGATTCTCTTCCTCGTCCATCTCGCAGGTGTCTTCGCTGGACTCATTCTCTGAGAGTGAGGGTGATGATGGAGGAGTCGAAAGCTTGGAGGACATATGCGCTGACGGAGACTGTGAGACCGAAGAGTCTGTAGTCGCAGGGTTTGGCTTGGAGGCAGTCCTTATGGGAGCTGTGAAGTTCCTCGGGTTATAAGGATCTCCGTTTCGGCACAGAGAATTCCACAGCCTCTCAGTCTCAGAGTGGGCCTCCTCTCCATCTGAATCTTCCTCAGATTCATCGTCGCTGTCATCTAGGTCCTCAGAATCTGAGAAATGGGATGAGCCTTCGCTGTCAAAGCCATCATCGTCATTACTGTCCCAATCGCCATCATCCTCCGATTCGGATTCGCCGCTACAAGGACTGCCCATGATGTAGGCGATGACCTTGTTTTGACATTGAGGAGCAGCCAAAAAGGCAACGTTTTCAGCAGCTGGAACGGTTTCTGCTTTCTTTTTTGAGTCCTCTTCCTCGCTTTCCTTAGTTTCAACCTCACTAATGACTGGTTCACTATGGAACTCGCTCCCTGTAGTGTTAGTCTGAGATGAGCCGTCCTTCGAGGCAACAGGGCTGGCTGTTTCCGACACCTCCTGTTCTTGGGAAAGCAGCTTCATGTGAAGCTTACTATTTGAGTGTTCTTCCTCCCAGCTGGAATAGCCATTATCTTGGTCTGGAGTCAGAATTACCACATGATTGTAGGCTCTACTACAAACCAGTAGTTGCTGCTCAACATCTAGTGGAAGCTGGTATGAGTTTGGGAGGGATTCTGCTTTGAGCAGGCTTACATTGTGGGCTAGCTCTTTAGAGCACAAAGGTCCAGCGCTTTCGCTGTGCATTGACCACCCATCATCGCTTTGACAATAGCCGACACTGTGATGTTCTCCACAATGCTGCCAGCTCGTATCAGTCTCTTTTCTGCTTTGTGCTACGTTTAGCAGCCAGTTCGGAGGTCTGTCATCGGCCTCCAAAAATCCGCCCCACCGCCAGCTGTTTGGGGTTCGCACGGACAGCGTATCCCGGCTCAACTCGCATCCGTTTTCCGGTTTCGCGCGCCTTTTTTCCTGCGTGTTCTGTAACACCTGGGTGATTAAGTTTCTCGCCGTTCTTATGTATCCGACCGACACTTGCTCTTGAAGATTAAAATCTTTCTGGGTGGTACTCTGAATTCCCAGTTCACTCAACGAGTCGTGCGTAAACCAGGAAAGTGACCCTGGGTCTTCAGAGGACGCGCCAGGTGCGTTTTGATGGTGGCACTTGAAGTATGCCACTTTCAGAGGGGCCAGAGAGTTTCCACGATCTAGACTTGACTTCATTTCAAATGCTGTTTGCGGTCTTCCGGGGAAATACCTTTGAATGAGCGACCACGCAGGCCTTGAAACTAGAGAGAAGACGCTTATCCACGAGCTGTCAGCGCCCTCGTCACTGTCACGCGCGGACCGCGTGTCCAGTTGAGAAAACTGTCCATGTGTGCTCATACTTCTGAAAAATATGAAATGTGTTGAACTAACATTACATAAACGAAAGGAAAAACGGTACAGGCTGACTTTTAACGTTAGTTACTTCCTTTATACGTGGCCGCTCCTTAAAACACACCATTTAGACTATATTTGCATAAAAGTGATGGAGTTTAGAATGTTAGGTTTCAGTGTCTCTGGATGTTACCGATAATGCATAACAATTTTTAATAAAACCTAAATATGGCCTTAGCTGGCTAACGCAGCTAGTATCAAGCTTTAATGTAACGTTATGGCTAAATGTTAGCTACCAAAAAAGTAAAACACTACGTTTCTCATTCCTTTCAGCCCTTAATACCATCCACGAGTATAAATAAATATTCTCCGGGATTAATGAAAGTGTCCATGTCGTTTAGGCGGTGTTGAGTCCGACCCGGCTCGTGCAATTAGCTTCAGCGTCCATATTGACCGCAGTATTAACGCCAACTGTGCCGTCCTGAGGAAAATAACACAACTTATTTCGGTTTGAAGGGGTTGTAGAAACAGCAGAAGGAATGGAAAGGCATTTTGAGGTGGTGTAAGAGTAAGAAAGGCTGGTATACTCCAAATGAAAGCTTGAAACAAAAGCCATTTTGACGTCTGAAGGGAAACGAGCGTCGGTTCTTCTTCAACTGTCTGTCTTCTGTCACCTCAATCGAGCCCAGCTGCCGCGTTTTCGGAAGAAAATACTGAGTTGTACGGGGGAAAACGCCTGTACCATCAGAATCGAGTCAGAGTAGTCGACTTAGATTTACGGGAAAAGCGGTTTCACTTTTAATTCGTTTTAAAAAATAAATACTTGGTTTTCAGACTAGTTGACGTCGCCGTTTCGCTCGCTAACCACGGAGCTAAAGCGGAGAGATTTCATCAGAAAAGCTGTAAGGGAGCGTCTCTAAACTTCAGTAGCGCTAGTGCGCTGTAAGGGACTGTGGTAAAATTTAGATCTCACGTGGAACTTGGTTATATAAGATGTTCTGTGCATGTCACACAATGTCCAAGCAATACATCCATAGATCCATCTTCTAAATCTGTTTGAGCTTTCTTCTAGTCGTTTTGACTTATCTAGTCTAAGTCCTTTGAGATGCTCAGCATGAATTTGACAGATCCATGTGTGCCTTGGTGCAAAGCCTTTTTTGGAGAAAATGCTTGTGCAGAATCCCTCAGGCACAATAGTAATGCTTCATGAAGAATTGACTGTGCTTGCTAAAATCATTCCATATTCCAATGTGGCAATTAACATTTTTATTTTTAAACCTTTATTTCAATTTGGCAACATAACATATGCTCTAAAATAGTTCTATGAATAAATCTCTGACAGAGACTACTCCCCTAACAGCCAATCACTGTGTGCATAGTTAGTAAGCATGTTGACATCATCCATAGCAATGAAGTCAACCCTCCCCTTACCCTTAGCTTAAGATTTCTCCCAATTCCTTAGAAAAAGTTCATCTCAGCAGCTTTGTGAATAGGTTTTAAGAGAAAGCTCTTGGCTAAAAAACTTTTTACTGGTATTTAAGAGAACTCTTAGTGGCAAGATAAAGTGTTTTGTGAATACGGGACCTGTACTATTGATTTTCCAATCAGTTTTACTTGGAAAAAGAGCTGAATTTTATTCCAAAGCTGTCCTGATTAAACAGTCTTGATACATTAACTTTGATACATTAATAAATGAGACATTTATGTCATCAAAATTCTCTAGAGGAGTATCAGAACAATGTAATGTGAAAGAACAAAGACTGTTCAGACAGACCATTAAAGCCTTTATGATAAATCCCAGTCTGATGTAATTCTTACCTCAGTGTGATGACAGCCAAAACAGCATATGGGATAAAGACACTGGTGTCTCAGTAAAGCATATTGTTGGGGTCAGTCATGCACAACTGAGATTTACTCAAGTTTCATCATTTGGCATTGATCCTTGCACCATCTTTGTACAGGTTTGTGGTCCAAAGGAAAACTTGTATCAAGTTAAGAACAACTCAGTGTCAGGTCAGTTTCCCTGTGCATTTATTAAGTGCAAATAAAGTTGAAAACATGATTTGAAATTAGAAGAAACACATTAAACCTTTAGTCTAAAAATGAACAGAATGGGATAAAGCCCATGTACAATCCATAAATCACAAAGCATTTACAATATGCCAACCCCATTGATTTTATTCCCACATCCCCTTTATGAATTAAAACAAGGGTCACAGATGTTATATAAATTCTATACCTTTAAATCCAAACTCTTATGCACATACGCAACAAAAAGATAGCTTTTCTAAAACACACAGCTTTCTGTTATGGGTTGGCATGCATTCATACAATCATTTCCCATGGTTAAACATCACACAGTAGTGCCTTCTGGAGATGGTAGGGGAGGTGGGTGATCAATATTTTAGAAAATGTACTTCATATCTGAAGTGGAGCTGGTTTGTCTGGTTAGAAAAAGTTACAGAACAGGGACTGCTTTTGAAGTTTGCTTAAGGCTATTGGATTTTTTGAGCACCTCGACATACAGGGTTGCACTTTCAACTTGTAGGTTACTGATTTAAAGATCTGTTAAGAATGGAACAGTTCAGTTCTTTTCATAGTTTTCCTATTATTTTCATTTTTTTTATTAAATACACAAACATCAATGCCACATGGTTAAATTGGACACAAGTAAGTTTAAATATAATTTAAATGTAACTTCCAATTACTTAATTTCCCCTTTCTGTGTACTATAAGGTTGTTCTTCTCAAAATCAAACTGAGTGCAAAGTAAAGCAAATCGTAATGCAAAATCTTTAAGCACAAATTGAAAAAACAAGCTACTGTGGTATGTTTAGCATTTCATTTACATGCAGTTTTACATACAAATGAGGAATGGAAATACTGACAGAACTACAGTCTAAAGCTTTAATTTCTTTCCCCCTTTTTAAAATAAAGTTAACCAATAAAACTTGGAAAATGTGAGGTCAATGTACTTGACAAACAAATGCAAAAATGCAATATTTATCCAGTAGCAAATTTCACAGCATGCAAATCAACTATTTTCAAACAGAAATTTCCTTGTGAGTTATGTTTAGATTTCAACAAGGCAAAAATCACTGACCCTGAAGTCAAGTCCCTTCAAAAGTCTTTCCTGCATATAAAATTGTGTGCCATCATTTTGAAAAGAAACATTAACACCAAGTTAATTCCACAATTTTCAAGCCAAAGACTCAAGTGTTCATCCCTTTTTCATGATCAGGTAAACGGCACAGCCAATGTGAAATTACCCAACTTTACAGTACAAAAGCATCCCTCGCTACAAAGTCCTAGGTAAACCTCTGCAAAATCTGATACAAAGAGACATAACCAATGTCACAAGACACAACATAGCTCAAAATTGAGCCGCAATAGAGAAACATCTTAAAAAGAAAATAACTTAAATTTCCATCAGCATTCTCAAAAAGACAAAATGGGGCTTAGTAGTTTCATGGACAGCAATTTTCCAGAAATCCCCCCCAAAATATGGCGCATGGAAGTCATTTATTCTTTATATATTCTTTCTACCAATCCTTGTGTCACCAAATGGTTTTTGTCCACCAAGAAACGTTTTTATAAATCCAGAATCTGGTTCACGTGGTGCACGGTACCCCACCAGAACAGTATCAAGTGATAACACTCCATCACCGAGTCTACACGTCTCCTGGGTAGGAGAATCATCAAACACAAACCCCCACTGGGGGAAACAGCCTTCTGAGCAGCTGGGCATCTCCAACTCCCAACCCATAAGCAAAGACAGACACAAACACATGCACATCGAAGGACACAAGCAGAATCCTTCACTTCAGCACAAGTCTTAGCGGTTTATGTCAGAGCCTCTAGCACCAAGCTGGTGCCAGCCAACCCAGCGATGGCCCGGGGTGAGGTCCTTCAGTTGGATGATGGTTTCACCCAGCAATGTGTTCTCCCAGAATGCACCCTCGCTCAGCACCCGCAGGTGAATGGTTCTCTGCTGCAAATCACCACGTGGAATCTTGTTATACACCAGCTGCCAAAAGACGACGAAGTGATGTCAGTCAAGAATCATCATTCAAATAAAGTGCAACATGCCTGCCTGCTTTTTTCCCCATAGGGATTTTAAAGTCTTTGTCTTCAGTCGAAAAGATATTAAGGATTTTGAGGAAATTGAGGATTTTTCTCCATTTATTGGACTTCAATGCTGGCCAGTGGGTTGAAGGTCCAAATTACAGTTTCAATGCAGCTTATAAGGGCTGACCACGATTCCAGCCAAGAAACTAATTTTCTAAAAAAATTTATAAATAAAAAAGTAACTTTTATATACTATTTAACCACAAATGCTCATCTTGCACTAGCTCGATCTCACGTATTATGTAGTTACATCAGAAAGGTCATGCGTGATGCAGGGGAAAGCAAAGAGCCAGTGTTTACAAAGCGAACGTGCAAAGAAAGTCAAACACTCTTTACAAAAAAAGGGCAAACATTGATGTTAGATGATTTTGAAATTGGAGAAAATTAGATTACTTTTTTACCCTACCCTTTTGAATCGAAGTACACAGACAAAGAACTTACCTTGTGTGAATTTTCTAATGCGATTATGCAATGCATGAAGATGCGCATGCTTAGAGCTAGTCCAAGACAAGCATTTGTGGTTAAAAAAAAATATATACAAGTATATAAATAATTGTTTTTTTTTCCCCCAGAATATGATCGTTTCGATAAGACCATTACTCCTCTGCTGGGATCAAGAAGAGCGCTTTGAAGCTGCACAGAAACGGCAGTTTGGACTTTAAACCCACTTAAGTCCAATATATAGAGAAAAATCTGTAATGTTTTCTTTCAAAAATTTTAACTTATTTTGGACTGAAGAAAGAAAGACATGAACAGCTTTGATGACATTTTTCATTCATTAAAATCATTAAATAAATAAAAAAATCCCAATGAAGAAAAGATTTTTACTTTCGGAGCCCAACTCTTAAAAATCTAGTACCGTCTAAAGGTATTGTTCTCTCACCATCTCATTATAAGTGGGGTTGCATGTTCGCCGGGCTGCCTTGGTCTTCCTTTTGCTAGTTTTCTGAGGGTCTGGGAGGAGGTACAATTTGACGTATGGATCAGGATCTGTTCCGTCCTGCAAGGATTGCTGCAGAAATGTCCATAACACATTGGTCAGTGCCAACTCAACCTTTTTTTTACATGCATTATGAGCTTATGAGTAACGTCAAACACTCACCAAACCTCTTATGTGCATCACCATAATGAAAAGCTTGTCACTCTTGTACAGAATTGAGAGCTTCACTTCACCTGCCACTGTACCGGGCACAGGAGCCCAGGACACATCTGGAAAAGAGGAACTGGGTTTAGTGTGGACAAGTGTGTGTTTATATGACTTGCAAGGTACACTTAAGGTGAGTCAGGTAAATAAATAAATTGGATCTCCAGATCTCAGACTGAAAGGACATGAACCTGTCGAACAGAGACCTTTATCACAAATCAGATAACGTGACCACAACAGCTGCCACAAAGCAGCTTATACTCATGATGAAATTTAATATGTAACTATTTGTGATAAACTCTCAGGGAGTGCACTATGGATTCGTTTACAAATGTTTGACGCCATAGACCAAGTAAGATGATCCACTTGTGAGAGACTACCTTCCAAAATTATAAAGGCAGTTATACAGTATATTTACATATTAACAATCTCATCTATACTACGTGAGAAAACACTGACATTTTAGAGAAAGCATGTGGTTTACAAAATTAAAAAAAAAAAAAAAGATTGTAAAATATCTGGAAATATTCACTTGTTTTACATACCTTTTAAAAAATTTATATTTACAAAAATAATTTAACGTTTAATTCAGTGTTTTACTTGCCATTTCTTTGTAATTATTTGTAAGTCCAAATTTTTTCAATGTATTTTTTTTTTCAGTGCAGCACAACTTTATCGAAAGTGCAAATATAAAACTAGTGCTGTCATTAGAATTAAATACATTCATCTCATAATTTCTGACCAATATGTAGAAAACAGAATTCATTTTTTATATACATTTTTATTCTATTTTTCTTGGACCCTAGTTAAAACTCCTGCACAAATTCACATGTCAGTGGCTTTTGTTGTGTGATTGCAGGCACATTGCGGTAGTAGTTAAAGATAAAACTTTGACCACGTACTGGGTGTATCACTTAGTCACAGACATGGTCACATAGACTGCAGCTGATTGGTCCATAAACAATTTCCTTACACAAACTCATGCTGATTTGCAGTGATGACCGGCTGAACTGCATGACCTTGAATCCACCACATATGTAAGCATGTGCAAGGTGAATGATTCATAATAAGTGTATGTGGGTGTGTATAAGACTAACAAGGAAAAAAAGCATACCTGCTGGTTTATTATGGAGAGTATTAACAACAGTTCCTACACTTCCTGCCCGTTCATCTCTTTGTAGAGGGTGAAAGAAGGTGTAGATCAGATCACACTGAAAAAGGAGAGGGTTATGTTACGTTAGCTCATAAGCAAGGCACTAAAATAAGCTGGCGTATAGTCACAGTAATAGTAGGAATGCCATGCGATCAGAGGAGAGAAAGTGAAAGTGTTCATCGTTTGTCAACTGGCAGTGCCAGTTCTACCTAAATACTGATATAGGCCTGTGGGTGGACTGTTTACAGACAACGTGTGTTTTCACAGAACATGAACAATTTCCAAGAAGCATGCCAGTCAAACTGAAACCACTCACATTAATTAGTGCAAGCTGTACAAATTCTATTGACTATTAAAATTATTCAGAAATAAAAAGATGATGGTGTGGTTAGTGAATGAAAGCTTGCTCTTCACAGTATAAAAAAAGTTAACTTTTCAATTGCACTACTGTTGTAAAGCTTGGGGTAAGAAAGATAAAGTAATACTTTTATTCTTCACAGATGCAACAAATTAAAAAGAAATTATACAAATACAAAAAATTATATTTCAAATAAATGTGGTTGTTTTTAAACTTTCAATTCATCAAATCATGAATAAAATTTTTTTTAGGTGTCCTCAAAAATATTAGGCAGCACAATGGTTTTCAACAGATGATAATAATAATAATAATAAATGTTTCTTAAGCAGCGAATCAGCATATTAGAATGATTTAAGAAGGATTATGTGACACTGAAGATTGAAGTAATGGCTGCTGAAAATTCAGCTTTACCATCACATGAATAAACTATGTTTTAAAATATTAAAATAAAGTTACTTAAGATTCCAGCTTTTACTGTATTTTTATCAAATAAATGCTTAGTGAACATGAAATACATTGTCAATCATACCAACCCCAAACGTTTGAACCTTAAATGTACATAGATTATGAAAGCAAGAATTATATATAAAAGACCAATGATGTAAGCGGGGCTCAAATGTTACCTGTGCCACCTCTTGAGCTGCATGGATCAAGTGCCAAACATATCCATTTAGCTCCTCTTTTCTCCTGTCTGCCAGGGCCTCGCCTCGAGACCGGCCAATCACAAAGCGGCTGGGGAAGCTGTGGGAACATTACATTTAGAGCAGTATGTAATTATATGAAGAGCACTGCTTCAAGTGGCTTATGTATTGCCACTTAGCCATACCTACATGACCCTGAAGGGGTTTATTTTGCAATAATTGGCTGGTTGAATATTACCATACAATACATTGATACAAACAGTACTGGGAAGAAATGTACAATGACCAGCTTTCATTACTTATCTCTTAGACTAAATATATCCACTAATAACAGAAACCTGCAGTAGTTTTCACTACAGTTAGGACTTTTTCTTATGATTATTTTATTTTTTTAAGTATAGCTAACGCGAAAATGAAAACTGTCATCATTCCCAAGTTGTTCCAAACCTGTATGAATTAATTTCGGTCCCCATTGACTTTCATAGTATTTCCCCCCATACTATGGAAATCAATGGGGAACAGCATCCTTCAAAATATCCTCTTTTGTTTTCAACAGAACAAAGAAACTTATACAGATTTGAAACAACTTGAGGATGAATAAATGACCATTTTTATTTTGGGGTGAACCATCCCTTTAAGGTCAAGGCGTATGTCTAATGTGTTGAGCTTCATTGAGCTTTTGATTTGATATAATTCACAATTCTGTCAGGTTTCAACACTACCTTGGTAGTTTTGAAGAAGGAAAGATGAGCTGCAGTTTACGGTGAAGTTCATGGAATTCCTCAAATGTCCTTTGGACTAAAGTTGACCCCTGTTGACCTTCCCGCTCCACTTTCACAACATAAGACTGCATGAAGGGAAAAATACATCAACACCGAGATGCATATAAATGGATTTGGGCTAAAATGCACTTTTAATGCAGCAGACTTACATAGCCTTTGCTTGGAGTACAGGTTTTGATATGTCTGCAAACAAACAGGCTGCGAATAACACCATCACTCTTTAGAGTGTAGACGCGTGGAGCAAATGACAGAACGGGACGCTCCTCAGAGGATGCAAACTTCATTTGGGCTAGGTTATGGATGAAGAAGTTGAGCTTAGTAGCCACACTGCCAAGACTGGACTCAATGAGCCTAGAACAGGGGATAAGATTAAGATGACAGCCAAAAAACAGATGGATTTGAAGGACAATAATAACTGTTGACGGCTATAATTGCTAGGATGTTCTGATTGGTTGCAAAGGTGTTCCTTGCTTACTGGCACCAAAGGCAACACTCTACGGTTTCTTTAAAAAGACATCAAGAGCAAATGGGACAAAGTCTCAAAGTTCTCACCTGGTGAAGTGCATGGTGGCATCTGCTTCTGATTCGTGTGGTCTCAGAGCATCATAAACATATTTTAGATCATCCACATCAGACAACTCTGGGATCCCACTGGAGAGCATCTGCACACAAACCCATAAGGTTACAATGTCAGAGCAGAAGGACACAATGCAATTAAAATAATAGGCAAACAATAAAGCAAGCCAGAGAACATTACTTAACCTCAACTCTGTGGATACATCCTAAAAGTACAAATTAAGAAAAGTATCTGGTCTTATCTGTGAACTCACCAGGCCAAGCAGGTTGAGAAATAAATGTGCATGTTTCCTAATCAGATTGTAGGCCTCACAACACAAGTCTACAAAGTCATGGAAACGGCTGGATGGCTTATCACCTCCATTGATGACATATGCCATGTCAGAAGTAAACACAAAAGGAGCCCGGTCCCTAGAAAAACAAAAGATAAAAATTTACCATCAACACCCCAGATCTGATTTAGCTAAAAAAACATTTTTCTGCTCCTTTGTAGAGAAACAATATGAAACAGGTTGTTGTAGGTCATCTACATTGTTGCAGAGATCAAAATATGGGGCAGAGGAATTCTTTTTCAAGTTCTTTTTGTGTTCCTACCGTTTGATGTTGCCAAACATCTGTGCGTGCCCCAGGAACTTGCCGAAGTCAATATGGAACATGTGTCCACTGGTCTTCAACATGATGTTGTCATTGTGGCGGTCGCAGATTCCTAGAATGTATGTGGCCACACAACAACCAGCACACGAATAGATGAAGTTTTCCACTGCCTGTGAAAAAACAACAAATCAACAGAATTATTTATAACTAACCTCTTTTAGTCAGCAAAGCTATAAATCACCAAATATGAAAACTAATTCTCATATCATTAGGACCTGCAAAACAAACATGATGCAATCCAATGCAACTTAAGCAGGCATGGCTCATTTTAACGTCAAGGCAAAAACCGTTTGTACATACATAATGGTTTAAGTGTGATGCTACTACAGAGGCATCTGTACCTTTTCATACTCCTCCTCAGTGGGGTTGTGTTTCTGCAGCCAGTCTGCCAATGTCCGGTCTTTGAAGGAACCAGTCACTCCATGCTCAACTTGGATCTTCCTCAGGGTTTCTGCATTGGGAATCATCTCTACCATGCCTAGACAAGGGCAAAGAGGTTTTTATAAAATTACTTCCATTCATATCCTTAGAAATTCAAATTGTGTACAATTACATCTTAAGTCTAGATATTGTCTATATACTAGTGGGGTATATACAGTACATACAAAGTAGGAAATGACCCTAAAAATGAATTCTAGGATGGCAAATACTGTAGTTAACATTTGGAAGATGGGCATTTACCTCTGCCTCGTCCAGTAGAGAAGCAGCGGAAGATCACCATCCTCATATCAAGTCCCTCTTGGATCCAGATCTTATTCATGATCCGAATGATCTGGAGCGTCAGCATGTCCTGCCGCAGGTCATCTCCAGACTGAATGAGAAAACCCACGACCAAGACAACGTCTGAAAAACCGTTTCAGTGCAGAACCAATGATCCGTAATGTACAAAAACATGAGAAGGCAGTACCTTAAAGATGACGTTGATGTTGTCTCCTAAAGAATCCTGGTTCTGGAACGAGAGCTTGAGGGGCACTGCATTAGAGTTGAAGTAGGAGCAAGACTACATGAAGAGAGAACAAGAGATACATTTCTAAATGCGTCAACAAGAACAATACAATGAGCTCCACATTGATTTAGAGACATAACCTGTACCTGTATGTTGATGCCCTTGACTAGCAGGCCCGGGTTCAGGGGAAGTCGACAGGTGCTGTTGATAGAGAAGAACTGTTTGACCTCCTCCAGCCCCTCCCGGAGAATAGCCTGAACACCAGACAAAAGACAAACCACAATTAACGTGCTGACTAGGCTGTCTGGAGAACATTACGTTTCGCCTTAGCGATCAACAATCAGTTTTTGGCACAGACCTGTTCTTTCAAGCTAAAAATAGTAGGAGCATTACAGCCATCAACTGAATGAGGAATAAAGAGCCAGCTCTTTTTAGTAAATTATATTTGTAGGTAATTCTCCTTATCAGAAAACCACCAAGGCTCTATTTAATTGTAGTCACAATGATCACAGGAGACATCTTTTATGCTTTAATACCACATGCATTTAAAGAGGCATTTCCTGTGATCAGATATTAAGGGGAGTCCTACAATTTTTCCAATGTTCACTTGATAAGACCTTCAGAAACCGATAACTGCTGTTGTTAAATAAACAAATCTAAACTAAAAATTAATGTATTTCAGTTAATTAAGTTAGTTGTCAAAGAAACAATTTATTAAGTACTTAAATTAAAACAAAGGTTTAATCTGAACCCAAAATCTAAACGAAAAAAAGACAAAAGCACATATAAATGACATTAAAAGAAGAAAACTAACTAAAATAAAAAAAATGACAGCTAATTCAAGATCTTAAAAAATAAAAATACTATAATAGTATATAAATAATACTAAAATAATGCAGGTTTAAATGAGGAATTTTGAAGCTGACCTGTCTGGATGAAGGCGAAGAGTCTCTAACTCGTTGGGCAACTTTCGCCAGAATGTTGACCAGCCAGCATTGCCCATCAAACTCATCCCTCAGACCACGACCAGAACAGCAGAGAAGAGCTGCCAGCAGATACTGATACCTCACGCTAAACTGAGAGTCCTGAAGAGTATCTTTCAGCAACCTACAAAGAGACAGACAAACGAACATTGACTTAAGTCCTTTCTTAGTAAGTCCTGTTTAAATTTGATTTAATAAATGCATTTAAAAAATGCTATAGCTGTTAATTATAAGGCAGTACAACATATACCAGCATGATGCATAAATACTTGATGTGAAAGATTAATATAATTTTATTATAATGTTACAGTAGTAAGAGAATGTGTATTTTATTCGCAGGGGGAAAAAAATCTTATTTTTTATGAATATAAAGTCAAGATTCAAAATCCAATTCAAAAAGGTGTACAGCTACTAAAGGTTATAAAAGACATGTACACTAGACAACAATTCTAATATACATTCAGGTGATACAATTTAAATAAATCAATAAGGCACACCTCTGAATAAAACCGTAGTCTATTTTTTTTTCTCTTACAATTTTGGCAAAAGTAAAATACAACAGAATTCATAAAGGTTATGAATAATCCAAGAAAGAAAATGACCTCATCTAGACAGCAGGTGGAGCTGTAAGCTGATTTCACAGACACTCAATCAGTCAGTATTTGAATCTACATGTGCATGACTTTAATGTGCATGAAAATGATCATGCATTCATGGTAATGACAGGTTAATCTTATTAGCTTTATAAGGAATCAAATCTTATCAGTTTATATAGACAACTCTTGAATGTGAGAAATCTCATTGGATTTTAAGTATAAGGGTATAGAGCATACAAGTATAAGGGTAGAGGACACACCAGAAGAGGTAGTGAGCAATGCGCACATCCCCGATGGCCCTCCTCAGCAGAAAACGCACCAGGTGGCTGTCCAGATAACACTCGTACTTCAGCGCCTGAACAAAGAGAAAGAGTTAGAGAGCAGTTTGTTGGATGGGGTGGGTGAGAAAAAGGGGACGGGTAAAAAAGACAGGATATAGATCAAGGTCAATGGG